>NW_009630005.1:16072-26629 GCF_000690535.1 Cariama cristata
ACCCCTGAGGCACGGGTGCTCCCATCTGCTGCCAGCACGGCCCCTGCTCCAAAAGCCGTACCGCCTGTTCGCTCTCAGAGAGCCTCTTTCAGCCCACTCCAATTTATATCTGTCAGTCTCTTTGAATAAAGAAGAGGTTGTGTTTAAAAGCATATATTTATATAGTGCCACTGCCCCCTCTCTCCCCACTGAGGGGGCAATGCCACCTCTCCCCACACGCCCTTCGGCTGAGCATTGCTGTGGGGATGCTGCCAGCTGGCCTTTTGTCAGCGCCCCAGGACCAGCACTCACGGCAGGGGGGGGGGGGGCTGGGCTGTTACAGCTGAGACCTACTTTGGGAAATTGGTCTTGCTTCCTGAGGTACAAAGAAAGAGATAACCACTCCCTCAGGCAGGCTCTGCTGTAGTGCGTTTTAGATAGGCAAAGCGAACAAAATTTGTGTTTCCTATGCAAGTGTCTAAGGAAAGTCGGGGATGGCTTTCTACTGGGACTCCGCATGGAGATAATCTAATGTAGAATGCAGAAAAACGTATAGGACTTTCAGCGGTTCACAATGGCAGCCAGCTTATTTGATGCTTTGTAGGATGGTATCCTCTATTCTAGTGTTCTCTGGCTAGCCCTGGTGCTTTTAACACATTCACCACGTGTTTCGGTGTGTTTGCCAGTCTGTCTCTTTGAGAGGTCCAGGGCTAGAACAGTTGAAGAACAGTGAAACTGATGGGGAGGGCAAATCAGACCAGACCAGGAAGGCACGCTACCAGGAGGCTCACGTGATCATGCCTCCAGCGTGTTTAAATTATTGCTATTTGATAGTGGATAAACAAGACAGGTTTCACCCTGCTGTTAATCTTTGTTAGAATGATGATAATGTCTGAAATCTCCTGGCTCTGCTTTCCAGAGAGATTCGGGACACACTGCAGGTATACATTAGTTACTTAAAAACTTAACTGCAGAAACCCCATCTCTTCCTTGGACCATCTGTTCAGCTCAGAGATGTGTGTAACTATATGAGGAATCATGGCAGTAATTATGATTACTACCAGGTGATCCATGTAATGTAGTGGAAGGTACTTTGGAGGCAGAGAGGGTAGAAGGAAAATTCTCAGTAAAAGCAACACCTGCTTCTGCCTGCAGTACTTTGGTCTGTGGCTTTCTTCATGGTATCTCTGCTTCTACTTAATTGTGGCTATAATGAAGGAACAGGAGGCAGTGGCAAGTGTTCTGAAAATTCAGTTTGCTCATAGAAGCTACTCACAGGTGCTCCATTCACAGTTTCTTATCTGAGACAAATGCAGCTTTGGCTTCAGGTCTTTCTTCTGTAAAACTCTGTAGGCAGTCAGTTGTCATCAAAGCTCTAAGTATTTGAGAACATTTCGAGTTCCTGATCTTGAAGATTTAGTGTTCCTGATACTTCTGCCTCTGTCAGCTCCTTGGACATAAATGTCTTGCTCTAAGTTCTGTTTATCACAAATGCTTTTCAAGGTGTTCTACAAAATGGATTTTTATTAAACAGGCTTTCTTCTTCTTTTCCTTTGATGGCTGCTGTGAAGAGAAAAGTGACTGATCTTCAGCAAAGCCCAGTATTTTAGTACACCAAACAGTGAGAGCTTGGAGGCTAAGGTCAGACTGTTTTTTTTCTCAGCGCAGGCTATTCAGATACACATCTCTTGGAAACGGCTGGAATTTAGTCTTTCTCCCTCTGTTTGATGAAATCAAAACCTTTTAAGTGATAAAGGAGAGATCAACTTATACCCAAATAGCCAATACCTTAGAGCTTAAGGCACTCGCTTGGGACAAGGGAAGCAGAGGCTTGAAAATTGTCCCAGCATGTAACAGAATGACATAACAACAAAGGAGGTTTTATTATCTTTAAAGTTAACTGAAATTTCACACACTTCTCTCTAATCTTTCCTAGCTGAAAATCTCTTTTGCAGCATGTTAACAAAAAGTGACGTTCGACAAGGAATGCCACGTGGAACTGCTCCCTTTCCACCTCTGCAGGACTCTGTCCTGTAGCCCAGGGCAGTGCCCTGGACATGGCTGTATTAGATGTGGGGAGAAGGGATCTCTCTCTCATTCTAATTAGAAATCTTGCTCGTACTGAAAATTCCCACTGGGTTGTTAAGTAAGATTCAGGGTTCTGTAAGTAAATAATTCACATGAAATGTTTAAACAATACTTTGTTCTTTTCATGACCCACAAGTAACTTTTCTTTGACTTACACTTAGCTGCGTGCCTTTTAGATTGTTGAAAGCAGGTGTGCTTCAATGTATGTCTTTTGTCTGCATTTACTCTACATGAAGTTTAGCTTAGATAGGTCTACCGAAGGCAAGGGCCTGGGTATTAGAATACGTGAGTCATATCCGAACCTACTTTTCCTGAGATAGCCATATTGACCAGACCTATCTCAGAACAACAGTGCCATAATCAACTAATGAATAAATAAGCAAGTAAGTAATTTGTTGTGTGCTGTCCAAACAGAACACCTCCCTACACTTACAATGCCTTCTTTCTTTTTTTTGGCATGCCAAACCAATATGTGCCCCTGAGCCTTGATTTTTCTTTCTGTGGTCTCTATTTTTAACAAATTGAATAGTTGTTATGAATACAATAGCACCATCAGAACCCCATTTGTGCACCTGCCTATAAAGGGCACATGTTACTACAACCTCCTCTCTCACACTCGCTTCTGTTACGGGGTTGCAGTTCTGATCTTTTGGATTGCATCTAGATTGTTATATGATAAATTTGTTGAGAGAGACTGTATCTATCTGACAAGCATCTAGCAGCTTTTAATGGTCTGTATGACTAAAGAATCTGGTTTTTCATTAAAAGAAACTGATTCTGCATCAGCATGCAGAAGTTTGAAATACACAGTGTTACTCTTGCAAATACAAGTATGCCTATGTGTTGCATGTATTTGTATTGGCAAGCAGAAATCTGAGTAAAATGTTCCAGTTTTACTGTTGTTCTCTGACTCATATCCTACAAAATTTGAAGAGTGATTTTGCTTTTTCAGCACATCTTTCTGTACCAGTGGTTGATAGTGAATGAGGTATGGTCAGTAGGAAGTGAAGTCTGGAAAGAAAGATGAGCATAATAACGTCATTACTGGTCAGTCTGCCTGGTCGATCTGGTCTGTGCGGCGAGACCGAGTCACTGTACCTTGGGCCTCCCGGGTGGGCTCCCCTGCCTGGCCACCTTCCCGTCACAGCCATTGGCGGGCAGCACTGGGGTCAGTTCAAACTCAGAATCACTCTTCCCGTTCTTAATTTATGATTGACTTAAGTTAGAAGTTTTAGGTTATTCACTTTAGTAGCCAATCAACAGTACAATTGTATTGTGGCATGGTATAGTATAGTATATTATATTGCCTTATATTCTGGATAGCCAAAGGAGTACATGTGTACACTTTGCCTGTCTCCTGTATGTGAGATTTCTTGAAGAATCCAAATCATGTGCCTTAGAATACCTATGATTTTTCTAAAAAAATATTGCATAATTATTTTTTTTTTTCATTTAAGAGCTGGGAGCAGGAAAGTGAAGAGTCCAGTAATAAATACTAGCGATAAGGGTTTTTTTTCCAAGGGTGGTGTCTTTTAAATGTCAGGAAAAGGAGACCTTCCTGCTTCACAGCTTTTAATGACCATTGCTTTGTTTTTCAAGTCTCTTGTGGCATTTTCTATTTCACCACAAAACTCTTCCAGTTTTTCATTGAAATTTTAACAGCGTGGCTGACAGATGCCCATAGAAAAGATATGCAGAATTTTTTAAGCTGTGCTGTTTGTAGGAAATAGTCACTGGCAGCGGTGCTATTTTTAGCACTAGTGCTCCAGCTGAGACTTTGCTGTATTTGTTTAGCGCTAAATTGTCTAATAAAAAACTATACTGAATTTACTAACTTGGGAAGCAGTGCATGATGGAAGGATTCTTGAATTGTTTTTGTATTGAAACAATAGATGGAGAAATCTAAGTATCCCGTTAGTAAACAAAAATTTAGAGTGAATTTCTTGTCTATGGAGGCAGAGGTTGGAGTGACCCTTCAGTAGGAGCATGGTGGCAGCAGTGCCTTGAGCTCCTTTTGCTCTTACGGTGCTGGTGATGCCGCACTGGCTCACACCACCTCCTTTAGAAGTAAGTCAGAAATGCAGAAACGTCAAAACTTGGTATTTTCTGTGAGCAATGTGTCAATTCCTATGAGATGAAAAATTAATCAAGTTTTAAAACTTGCATTAGGAGCCATTGGAAACACCAGAGTGGATCTCCAAGGAGCACTGGCCCTCCTGGTATTTGCGTAGTAAGCTAGAAACCCACATGTAGTAAGTGAGATTTACAAATATGCCATCCCATCTTGCTGTCATCAGTAGTGGAAGGAACAGCCTCTGTTTCCGAAGACACCGACTTCTGATCAGTCATGTTGTGTGTAACCACAGGTCAGTGCTGCCATTTAGTGTCTGGAGCTACAGCGCACTTAAACCATGATACTGTGCCCAACGTGCGATGTTAACAAACTGTGGGGTGGTTTTTGGAGTATGTTTAGGATTTGGGGGACCAGTCATTTCACTTGATTGTGACAAGGCTGAGGTAACACCTTACTGTTTATTTACTTTTCACCCGTCCTCTTAATGACAATATCCTGTGGTTTTGAGAGCTTTGTATTTCCCTCCTTTGATTTTCATGTGTTGTAAATTCTGTCAGATTTTAAGAGGAATGTTGCAGAGGTGATCATTTGAGACTTGCTTGGTACGGAGTTTTGATAGTTAGACATGAAAGGGGTAGGGGAAGGGAGGGAAGGAAAAGAAAGACAGGAGAAGTGTAGGGAGTAACTTGGAATGTGGGGGAAGGCTCATGCGGGACAACACAGCCTCCTTGATTCAGTGTCAGCAGCTGTAGCTGTGTACGTGGGCTGAGGGCAGGACAGCGAGCTTTGCAAGTCAGCTGAACAGCTTGAAAAGAAGCAGATTTGACTAAAGAACCCAGAATCCTGATGAAATTGGGCAACTGGAAAGGTGTATGTGTCTGGTGATACCGTTTGTGTGGGCTATATGTCCATTGTGGTGCTTGTGGCACTACCGAAAACAGTAAACATCTTCTGACTATCTTCATGCATAACCAAAACACTGCCTCATAATAGTTGTTTGATTTTCTTTAGCATGTTTCTAAGAACTGCAAATACTTGGTGGACTTGAAAGAAGCCTTAGGTAGATGCATTCTTATTTAACCAGCTAGGTGTCCAGGGATAATTTGCAGGAAATCCCATGGATGGTCAATGACAAAGTAATGGCACAAACTCCGGTAGCTCTGTATTTTTCTGAGGCTTTCCTTTTGCCCCAAGCTAAGAAAACTCAGGAGTTTTGACATGTTCTTTCTCTCAAATCATGACCATACTCCCATACCTGAATGTCCTGTGGTCCCAGCAGATGCATCTTTAAGGGGTAACTAAATATAGCAACAGTCTTGATAAAATTGTGAGAGTTGTCAATACTACTTAAGAGTAACTCAGGAAATTACTATCCAAGGAACAACTCATTTAATGCTGTAACAGAAATTTGGAAATTGTACCAGCAACTTTTAGGCAACTCGAAGATTGACTGTTGTCTCTTTTTGCTCATCTTTTGCTTTATCCCATTTTAAGTCTTTTCCTTCTGGTAGTAACCTCACTTTCCTCTAACAGTGTTGCTAAGAGAGGCTGATTACTCTGAAAGGAAATAAGTAGTGGAGTTGCTCCCAAATAATGCAGAGTGAGTTTTTATCTAAAAGCCATAGGTAATAAATGAGAAAGAGGTTAAAAACCCTGGTCTAAGTCCAAAAAGGAATTGCTTCCAAAAGCATGCTTAGAGGGGTTTCAGCAGACTTTTCATGATCGCTTATGTATTAGAGTAAGTTTGTCTCCTTACAGCTGTGGCAGTCCAAACAATTTAGACACAGAGCTGCCTTTTAAAGCTTTTAAACCTATATTTCCCTTGAAGGTCTTCTAGTGCGCCACTAATCCCTTAAGTTATTGCACTGAAGGCACTCTATAATCCTTTAATTTACTCTGCTCTCAATGGAGACGGGGAAGAAGCTGGGTCACTTTCCATGTTTGGGCATGATCAGTTGTGCTTTTTTTGACTCAGACACTGGCTGAGGGTAGTTTGCTTTCCTTTTAAACTGCAGAGAAGAGTTTAAATTTAGATATTAATTGCTTGTGTGTTTGTGTATATGCATATTAAAAAAGGTACACAAACCCCAGAACTTCCGTATTCATTTCACTGGTTTAGACAGCCATGGGGTCAAGCTTTTAAACTAAGTTTCCTCAGGCCGCTTTGTAAATCAGCGAATGTAAAAATTGGTGGCTTTTTGAAAACTCTGAGGTCATACCCAACACACAACTGGTGAGGGTCAAGAAACAGTGTCAGCCACAGGTAATTTCTGGAAGCCTCATCTCCCCAGACCTACAGGAGACAAAGTTCCCGACTAAAATTTCTTTGGTGGTGCTGAAGGTAAAGCTTTATGGCGATGAGTAACGCTAGGCTAGTGTTATGCTTTTTCTAATAATATATAGAACTATATATATATAAATAGAGAGAGAAAATATGTATAATAATATACAGAAGTAGCTTAAAAGGCTGTCTAGAGCAACACGTTGGTTGCCTGGATTTGGAAGGTTTGTCCTGTCCACTGCTTCTCGCTTGCATGAGGGGCACATTGTTTTTATTGTAGGTTTGTTCTTGAGAGCTAGGCTGGGAGTCCTGATCTGCTCTCGGAGGTTCGTTTATGAATACTGGCTAATCAGCATTGCTTCAGAAGTTCATTTTAAGTTGCGTGTTGAAGCATTCACTTTGGGGGAAAACATGCCCTGCAATTGTATAGACTTGGAGAAACATTGACAAGAATAAACATGGCCAAAGTTTTGCTTCATTAACATTTACACTGAAAAAGGAATCCTCAGATGCTGAGCACTTAATGTTTCTTTTTGAAGAAACCAATTTATTTGAAGTGCAAGTTTCTTTTGTACGTTCTGTGCTCACATTTTTGATTTCTTACAGCACTTCTGCATCAGTGAATTTCTTGTAGAGTCAGAGATCAAGCCTGGGCTTGTTCTGAAGTATCCAAATGTGGTAATAGGTGGACTGTTGTAAAATTTGGCATCTGGAGTTAAATTACAGGATGCTTCTTAAGCTTCTTGGTTACTATGGAAACAAGTAATAGTCATCCTTCATGATTAAGCAGTGTCCATGGTAACCAAATGAGCAAGTTTTAAATGAAAGATATTTTCCCTTTACATTTTTAGCAGTCAAAGGTTAACAGTTATTACCTTTAAACCCTTAGATGGGAACAAATTTTGATCCAGCTGGTGTATTTAAAGTGCGAACATTTGGTGTTCATTTACGTAACTTTACTTCTAGGACCAGCTGAATTTTGGGTGAATACCAAGATAAAATTTCTGAGAGTGGGGTGTAGTGCATTGATCTCCCCAGGAAGAGTGAACGCTGTTCACAGCATGTGCTAAATTGTTCTGCAGCGTTGCAGTGTGTTGCTGAACAGCTACCGTCTTGCCCCGCGGAGTGACTGCAGCTCAGGAGTGGAGGAAGGAATCCCTACATATACCCTGCATGTTTTTTAGGATGGAAATTGCAAGTGTCAGTGTTAGTGTAGGTAAGCACATCTTCCTGCTCCCTCCCACTTCAAAACTAGGATGGGAAATGTACAAGTGAAGATAGCCCTGCTACATCCCTTTTTGTAATCTACCACACGCTTTTGTTTGTAGGTAAACAGTGGGTATCACTTGCAAAAGCATGGCAACATCGTCACAAAGCTAGCACAATTGCTATAGGTTAGTTGCATAAAAGAATATAGTAGTTTGAATGGTGGTTTCTGTATGTCTTCTTCACTTCTGCAGCATGCTGTTATATGAAATAAGAAAACATGACAGCTTTTTAATGTTTTCTTTCCTATCTATCTCTTTTATTGGCACTGACGATATTTGCTTGAAAACGAAAAAGTGAGCCTGTGAAGCTGACACCTGCAAGTATGTCTTCAGAGCATGTATAAGAGAAGCAGAAATACCCACCCACCCCCAAAGGAAACAGAAATATCAGTCACAATAAATTAGGATCTACATTAGGAATTGTGGAATGTAAAACAATTGCTTAGAAGAGCCTGAATAGCTAGAAGAAAGATGCATGAGTAACAGTAGTAAGGACAGGAAGCATTTTTAGCAATATTCGGGTATGTAGGCACATAGGTAGATTGCCAATGTGTTGCAGACGCACTGTATCCTGACATACACGCGTGTGCATACACTCCCACATCCGCGCACAGCAAATGCAGAACACTTGTGTAAGCACTGACCTTTAAAATATAATAAGGTTGGCAGAGAAGGTGACACTCTTTTTATAAGCATGATCTTCTATCTAACGCATATTAAAATGAAGGAGACTTGTTTCTGTTTGGTAGGGGAACGCCTAGGCCTCCTGCATAAACATTTGGAAAAACAGAAGAAAATTCCTCAGCTATCCCTAACGCTATCCCTAATCCTAACCCTTGATAATTGTACCTGGAGGAAGAGCAGTGTTTTCAGATTTACCTGTCGCTGCTGCTCTTTAATGCTGTCTTTGAGTTGCTTCATCAGAAGAGATACTAAATTTTGTCCAGAAGCTACCAAAAATTACTGCTATCCAGTTAGTTAAAATCCGTTATTCCTCTATAAGTGTTTCCAATGAAACTGTATCCTAAATAGCCAGTGTTAAATCCCAACCTTCTGCTTTCTTTGAACAATATTAAAGTTCCTTCAACATTAAGGCAATCTAACTTGGATTAATTGGCTCTGGGCATTAAGACTCTTTCAGGCTGATGTAAGAGCCGCATGTACTATGTGCATTTCAAATCTTAATGTTTGGTCTATTATGCAGATGGATGTGAATAGAGATATGTATGTGACCCCATTTATCTCACTAATGAAGTGCCATCAATAGAACATCTGTTTCTTTGCCGTAGAAGATGAAACCTCTGATGAATCATGCTTATAAATTAAGTATTTATTTATTTAATTTGCATTTTGCCAGTACAGACCTGTTACAGCAGCCACCACGCATGACTGGAAAAATGGCCGAGTAATTAAACTACACAAAGTTTTAATTTATACTGTGCTGCTACTCCACACACAAAGTAAAATATTCTGAACTGGTTTGTAGTTCGCCTGTCCAAGTCAGCTATTAAGAAAGCCCCAAACCAATCATAAGGACACTTTGCCAACGGAACAAACCTCATTGATGGGAGACACAAACATGGCTGTGATCTGGATGTGTATCTCCCGTCTCACAGGGGATGCCACCATGGCACTATGTGCCTCTACACTTTTTAGTTCTCTCCGAAATTGGAAGCAGAGAGAGCCAACGTGCTGCAACGCAATCTGTTCTTGTGAGATTTCCAACTCCCCTTGCAATCCCAGGAGTTTTAGGACCTGCGTCAGCGGTTCGGAAATCACGGAGAGAGACTTACCTGCAGAAGAGACAGTCCGTTCTGCTGCAGGGATCCTGCAAGGTTAGCTAAACGCTACGTCAGACTGCCTGGCAGGTGTCTCTGCTCCTCCACCACCATGTCCTGCTGGCCACCTCCTGTTGGGCCAGCGGTCTGCAGGGGCAGCTGGCCACGGCTGGTGCTTTAGCCCACAGGGGCTCCTGGCAGCCTCAAGTGGAAGAGGGTTATATTCTCCCTGCTCTGTCCTGGATGGTGTGTATAGGTGGCATAGTTTATGTCCGCAGTGAGACAGATAACAGAGTACAGAAGTTTTTCCTTTGCTTTGGATTGCCTCTGTGCATAGGCAGCCATGCTGATGAAGTGCTGCAAGAAAGCAGCAGGGTAACAATGTTGAATCTTTGCAGAAATGTTAAGCATGATGGATGAACCTAATTTAAATCTCCCCAGAGCTGACTTCTTGTTCTCCAGACACCATGTTGCTTGTCTTTATCATCACATAGGAGGAAACTGATGTTCCACTTCACTTTATCGTCCTTTCCAGTTTAACCAGGGTATTCGCAGTCTCCATGATCTGGTCCCCGAATTTCATCTTTTTCTGATGTATTTTTTAAGTCTGCGCTTGATTTCAATTTTACCCTGGAGAAAAGGCTCCTAATGATATGCCGTTAGCCAAAGATGAATTTGTTCTCTAGACATCATACCAAAGAAAGATAAATATCATACATATTTTATTGGAGAGACTGATAAATAAAGAATAAAAATACCAAATATATATATATATACACATACCTAATTAAAAAGTACCAGACAGTAACATGGAGTTTGTAATAAAGGCTGCTCAATCAGCATGATTTGCTATTTATTTTTAGAAAGGGGGGGTGATTTTCTGGATGCCTTATATTCTCTCCCTGGCACCGGGTCTGGGGACCTGCAGCTGTGTCTTTCTTTCGTAGGTGGATCTGATCCGTTTCCTCAGGTTTGTCGTACAGAGGAGTTAGCGTGTGCATTTTCGGACGCCTCATGTTGAGAATTCTCTAAGCTTTCCTTTCCCATTTGTGCAATTTTCTTCTCTCCTTTCCTTTTGCCCCCCGGGAG
>NW_009630006.1:0-11714 GCF_000690535.1 Cariama cristata
TTATTTATTTATTTATTTATTTATTTCTCCATGCTATTTGTAGTGGTTGAGAGCAAGCAGGAATACAAGATCGAAATACAGATTGAACATATTTCTCAAAACTTTTTGTTTTATATGTGAACTAAAAATGTTTTTCTTACAGTTACTTTTAGACGCCAAGGTAATAATAAAACACGGGCTTATTAGCTAACTAGTGAAAGTTATAGTAGCTCTCCAAAGTTACAGTGATCCTTCCTACTAAACCTTTAAAACGATTGCATACCTCTTCTTTTTCAACAGTAACTATACGTTATTGTTTGTTTTCTTATAATAATAAGAGGCTATCCACACAGAGTACAAAAACAATAAAAAGGTGGATCACCTCTTGAAAAATTTGCATTCTAAATATCTCTTTCCAGTATCTGATTGTCTGCAATGCTCTGTAGCACCAGTTGAGTATTAACTTGTGTGAAGTACTATCACCAAAGCAGCTTGATAATATGACAGCATTCAACACTCCATAAAAGTAAGTTAATAAATACAGATTATTAAATAGTGGGTCCGTGTGGTGATGCTGAAAGGAAGACGCGCTTTCTATCCTTTGTCCTAATACTTGTAAAAACTAAGCCAGGCTTTAAAAGAGCCAGTGAAAATGATTAATACAATTTCAATGTAATCCAACATGAAATAAAAATTTAAGGTCATAAATACCCCTTTAAATAAGATAGAGTAGAGAAGAAGGATAATTTAGTCAAAGTTGGATACAAAGGGGATGTAGAACTCTTCCTTCCTCAGATATGGATGTAGAGACACAGTCATTATTAATCTGCAAACATTAGTCAATGAGTAACACTAAAATTACACAGAATCTACTGCAAAATAGCTCTAGTAATTACTTTATTTCACAGACATGCTTACATTCCAGATTGAGATAAATGGACCTTTGGCATTTTAATGAATATCCATGCAAAAGATATAGGTACCTAGACTTTTTGTACGCTAGCTCTTGCTTCAGGGCAAATATATTTTCCTATTTTTTCAGAAAGAGACTAATTATTTGTTAATCAAATTCTAATAACAATTATTTGTAAAGAATCATACTGTGTCTGCCTTGTCATTTAAATTACAGATTACTTGGGGCATGTGTTGGCACTTTCCCTTTTGTTCCATCTTGTCCTTTTTGCACAACAGCTGGAATAGTAAGTCTTAGACATCCAAGTTCAGGGTAGTACAGTGCAGTGCAATGTTAGAGCAATACAGGGAGAAATACATGGTGTTAATTCAGTGTCTTAGGTAATGGTTAATTAATGTAAAAACAGTGAATAAATCCTTCTTTCAGTAAATGATGATGTTAAGCTGTCTCAGTTAGACGTGCACATATTCCCCCCAGCTTCAAAAACTGTGATTTTCAAAGGTTCAGGCAGGACTACTACAAAAAATGTCAGAGCTGAGCATCAAAGCAGGGAAAACAGACACCAGTCTTTGCTGCTGCCATCGAATGGAATATGAAACAGCTGCTTGAGGTACATCTTTTTTTCCCCATTCAAAAATGTCATTGGAGGCTTCACAGAGGCTGAAACTCGAGCTTGAATGGATTCAAGTGTCCACAGGAAGTGTGCAAATCAGGTAGCAGCTGTAGCAATTCAAGGTTGGTGTAGCAATTCAAGCTGCAGAATTCAAGAATTTCCTGGCCTTTCACCACAGTTAAAAAGGGTTGATGGAGGTCTGATATACACAATGTGTGTGGAAAATAATGTCTGGTATAAAACCATTGCCATGATTTCTTTAAAGATAAATATAATACAAGAACAGTAATGGTCAATGTTTGGATTCCTAGACTGCAACTGTGTAATAAAGCACAGCAAATGTGAATTGCATGGGCTGTTATCTGTGTTTATTTAATGCTGTGCAAAAATGGATAAAGGACAAGGGCTGCTGTTTTTCTGACCATAACTCACTTTGCTGCAATACTGATCTTGTCAGTCTCTATTGTTTTGTTTCTTTAGCAAATGGGATCTGATATTCCAAAGCTTTTGTAGTCACAGAGTTTATTACCTGACCCTCTGTCAGAGCTTGCTTGAACCAGAGCAAATGACTCTGCCCAACCATCTCATCATACTAAATGTCTGTATAAATCCATCCGCTGGCTAGAAAATCTACTCTGAAGGGCTATGTAGCCTTCAGTGATCTAATATCTTAAAAAGAACCATGGCAAATCAGAAATCACCATCAAATAGTTTTCCCTTTGCTGAGATCTTCCTTTCCAGTATACCTAGTAGGGCAAGCAGAATATGAGCAAGGAAAGAGAAAGCATGAGATGGGGTATGTCTACAAAAGTGAACTGAGGATTAGGCTTGTTTTTCTACTTGTGCTTGGAATAAGAATGATCATTAATCATGGCTGTATTTTCTGTGTGTATCTATTCCCCAGTGAAAACAGGAATTTAGATCTGATAGTGATCCTGCATTAAATTATTACTTAATTATCTTGAGAACTCATGCACTTATTTGCATGATTTTACACATATGGGGTGGTTTTCTCCCCAGTTTCCCCTTTAGTTTAGATCTGATAGCAGTGCTGCATTAAATTATTACTTTCTTATCTTGAGAACTCATGTGTTTATTTGTATGTTTTTACATATGTGGGGTGGTCCTCTCCCCATTTTCCCTTTTAGTTTTCCCCTTTCATAAGTGGAACGTTATTTGCTTTTTTTCAGAGAATTGACATCTGCAGCTGAGAGATATTGTGATGTTTATTTCTTTATTTTTATAGTTGGTTTTACATAGGTATTCAACTACTTGCAAGAGCATCCCTATTTCTTTCCCATAATATATCCATCATTATTATCTACTTTTTCAAATATAAAACAATGTTCAATGTTTTGTTCCTGAGTCTTACTTGGAAAGATTATCTTAGGAAAAAAAAAACACAAACAAAAAACCAAACCAAACCAAACCAAAAGACCCCAAAACAAAGAAACAAATGAAGGAACTCCAAAACCAAAGAACAACAAAAAATCCCCACAAAGCTTTCTCCAACAACATTTGTTGTCATCTAAGATATGTGTAAATATACACTTTGTACTTATTACAAGCAGCAAAAGACTCTTCAGAGCATATTGCTGTTGTCCTGTCCTCAATATGCACTTTAGAACCGATTAAAGCATCACTGATCTTCATTACTGGTGTTCCAGTCCTCCTGATGCTTAATCACACATGTTGAACATATGCCAGACAATGTTGGATGTCAAGAAAGTCAACATTCATATTTTCTGTACTTCCTCAAATACTTCAGCTAATATATTCTCTCCATCTGTTGCAGAAGAGCAAAGATAATGATAATACAGTGATGCTGAAGTTATCTGCTAAGTCTATTCTGTTACTGTCAAAGGTTGAGGCTTTTTAAACATTATTAGTTCATAGCGATCAGCTAAGTCCGCTAAGCAGTTTTGAAAATCTCAGCCAATATTCCTGCATTTTGCCTTGACCGCAAAAGGAAACGGAATTTCTCATTGTACCTTTCATGTCTTGTGCAGCTACTCTGCTGCATAACCATCCAACTGCATGTTACTTAGGAATTTTCCCTTCTTACTCATAATCTGCTCTTATTCAACAACCAGCTCTTAATATGGGAGCAATCAGACGCATATCATGCAATTATGCAACCTCTTTTTACTTTCCTTGTACACAAAACCTTTCTCATCATCAGGTCCCAGATTTACTGTGCCAGCCCTCTGTATACCTAATGGCATGGATGATCTCACTTAGAAATTCTAGTCCCTAAGGAAACATGGAATAGTGTGTGTGTAATGATAAGGGAATGGGAGAAATTCACTGTTAGCTGTCAAGAAGGATTTCCACCATCAGCATTAACCATATAATATAGTGGCAGTAGAGGGCAATGAATGTGGAGAGAAGTGAGAGCAATCAGCAAGCTTTCATTCAGTGAGATGGAAGAGCTTGTCAAAGACACAAACAACTAATCAGTTGCCAGCACTGATTGATGTCCCAGGCTGCATTCAAATCTATCATCGTGACCAAGTAGTGCCTATCGTTTACCCAGTGGATGGATAAACTAGAAGTAATATATGGCATCTAAGCAAATAGATCATTAATTCAGCTTAATATGTGGGGGCTAAAGTTTAAATCTTTTTCTAAACAGCAATCTTTCCCTGAAGGGAGGAAAAAAAAAAAAAGGCTAAAAAAAAATCTACTGTGGTTGACTAGGCAACAAAGATTTTTATTTTTTTTTACAAGTTACAAATTTGCTGCATTAGATGTTATTTCAGTTTATGCCTCACAATTGTTACTGAGTATTAAATCTTTCAGGAAATTTAACACCTTAATTAAAATGGTTAAAGAAGACAAGAAATTATATGCCAGCATAGACAGAGGGCTGCTATTCTGCATTTCTTTCTTATCGTTTGCACTTTTTTATTCCCCAAAGTGTTCCCAAGCTCAGCCTTGCCATATTATTACCCTTGACTTTGTGTTCTTTTTTCTGACTATGAGATGAAAATTTTAAATGCAGACATGCAGTTAATTGCGTTTTATTATTGCTTGACTTCTTCTTAATTGCAGGGCATAGCATCGAATGATTTCTTAATGGTTTGTAAATTCTACATTTTGCACCAATCAGCATCAAAGTCAGTAAATTTTGGCACATGCTTTTGTAAAATGTTAATTCAGGTCATCATTACTGGAAATGTTGAGGTCTGCATTGATATAAGTTAAAACTGTCTTAGGATTGGACAGGTTGAAATAAGCAGTCTGCAGTTCTCTAAACTGAGGCTTGGTTTCTCTCTTCTGTCAGTCATCAATAGAGAAAAATGTAGGTGTTAATAATTAGGAAATAATGTCTCAATTTGCTGCCTATACCATAACAAAATAAACCCATAATCTCTGAAACAGAAACTCCAGGACTATGATTTCTATGGTTTTGCAGTTTATTAAGATATACTTTGGCTTATCCCAAACAATGCCGTTAGCCTCTCATCAGAAGGGTACTTTTAATAAATAATCAACAGTTTCGCTCATGATTTGTATCTTACAAGGTTATAAATTATTAATATCGGGCAACTACAATAAGCACAAATATTTATATATTCCATTGTGCTTGATATACTTCATTTTGAAGACTGTAAAAGAGATCAAAAGTACTATTAAAGTATTTGTCTAAAGCACAAATCTACTGAATTTGGTACTAAGTAGCATATTCAGAAATGTTAAGATTGAGAAAGAGAATATTTTCCTTTATTAACTTTCAGAATTTTTTCTGAAAAGAAAAAGCCTTCCTGTACAATTTCTGAATGATGTTACAATTAAACCTGACTATATAAAGGTGGGTGGCAAACCTGCAAACTGTTCAGCCATGTAGACATTCACAAAGCCACTGTGTCAGTCAAATGAAACTTAGACTTACAACAGTCCTGGCTATCTGATAGTAGATTCCTGAGACCTCTCTCACTCATTCTGAGATCCTAAGTCTCTTGAGAATCCCTGACAAAACCCAATTTATAATCAGTAAAAATTAAACCTTTAAAAAATATTCTCTCCAGTGCTGATAGTAATCAGGATGCACTGATGGAGAGCAGTCTGTTCTCTCTGAAGAGTTGCCTTTGTCTCAGTGATCCATTTACCTGGAAATTGTAATATCACAGTGCTTCACTAACTGCTATGATAACATTTCAACTACATGGGCAGTAAGAATGTTTTATGAAAGTATTTGTAAGAGGTTGAATTTAATGGGCTGCATGCTTGGTTTGAGAAAACTTGTTTAACTACAATGGCTTAAAAGCACCTACTTTAAAACATATTCACTAGTTTTTTGCTTTGAGAACTGAAATATGTATTATTTACAAAGTATCCATCCACGTATTTGTTCAGAACAAGATAGTCTGTTTAAGATTAACATTTTCTATCATAAATACAGTATCTGTTCTTTTAAAATTCTCAGCATCAAAACATGTTTTAGTTTTCCTTAAAAAATATTTGAAAAAGAAATAAAATATGATATAGTGAAAATAGCATAAACCTGCTTTTGCTTTTTAATACAAAACTTTGGTTTTCAAATATTTCTTTGATAGCTTTTTTGAGACCTATAAAAATGAAATAACTCAAATTCCACAAAATAGGCCCAAGAGGACTGAAATACTATCCTTCCCTGGAATATTTTACTGAGAACATAATACTTGTAAATGGTGTTTATTGCCCTTGGCCCCTGTTTTCCAAAGGCTGCTAATGTTGCTTTACAATCTTGTGCCTAAACACCAAACTGAAGTTTCAATTATAGTGAACAGCTCAGAGCTGTAACAGTTTTTCTCTCCGTTTCTGAGCATGCTTATTCTGTCGGCAACTTGATTAATCCTTAGCATTTTTTGGTTGGTAAATCAGCAACAGAAGGGGGAAATATTTTGATAAATTGTAATCACATTAACCTTCTGATTCTATGACTTCTTTCTAGACATAGTGATCTTAGAGGGCTTCTGTAAATATTACACAGTTTTTTGATCCCACCACTTTTTAGACAGAATCACATTACATTTCGGTCCTGTAGTTCTCCAGGAATACGGTTTGGTTTGGTTTTTAACTTGAAAAAGTTGAAAGTAGATGTTGTTCCTACAATTAAAATGATAAAAAGTCCTTGGTAGTCAAGTATCAGTGGGACTGCTGGCTAAAAATAAATAATGACTGGATTCGATTTGAGTTATGCCTATACAGGTTTGTATATTAGGCAGTTAAATATATTACCACTCCTGAAATAAAATATGAACTATGCAATAAGGAGACCAGATGTTTAGTTTGAATTTTCACCTATTCAACCGTGGATGTCTCATCTACATAAAGTAGAATGGAAGCTGATGTGGAGTAAGACAAAGACTCATTTGCATGAAAGTCCCTGTTGTACCTCCAGGAAAATTTTTGGAAGTCCTACAGATCTGAAGAGAATAAAACACCTGAAGATAGACAGTGGTTTGAAGTCTCTGACTCGGAAAACATGATGCATTCATTGTTAAGAAATGTATTCATGGTTCAGGTAATTTTAAAACGAACTAGATGTCTGAGGTACAAAAAATGAGTGGACAGGTCAGCTCACAAGATCTTGGTCACTGTGCCACAAAAATATTGCCAAATTTGCAAGCTATATAGTTCCAAAGTATAAGTCACTGTCTGCATAGCTGACTATATCTTGTTCCTTCATCAGCTCCATTGAGGTCACTGCAATTATTGATAGAATAAGATATTATTACACATCAAGAAGTTGGCTGGCATATTGCCATGAGTGTATTTTAATTGCTATTGTCTTTTTTTTGTTCAAGAATTCTAACTGCAGCCATTTACTGAATTCCAAATGTCTTATCTCTGTCTTGAATTTCATAGACTTCTCCTATTAAATTTTGCTTACATTTCAGCAAAGTTTTCCTGTGGGAGAACTTGTTGAACAGATATGACAAATTTTTGAGTATTTGGAAGTATGTCTAAACATCCTTTTTTTTTTTTTGGTACATGTCAGATAAAAACAATAAAGAATAGAATTTGATAAAGCATCAGAGATATTCAGTTGGTATATTTAAAAAGTCATCATCAAGTGCTTTTGTTACATAGATTTGATTTTCCCAAATGTAGATGTTGTTAACTCTTAAAATTACTCTGTGTGTTTTTACGGTATTTAGTAGGGCAATTACATGCTTGCTGTTAGAGTATGTCAATGAAGTCTTTGTAGGCAATACTTTGAAATATTATTTAAAAATCTAGTTTGCAATTTTTTTCCTTTCTAAGCCTTCATAGAACTAACCCTCACACACATCTATGAGATTTAGGAACCGTTGTTAAGTTAAACTTATGCTAGTGAGTCATGGCACAAGCAAGAAACATCAGGATTTTTGATTACAGTGGCAGAACTAACACTATCAAGTTTAATTTTAGTAAGGAACAAAGTTACTTCAAAAGTGATGATGTTGCAGGGTCTTACATTATTGCTCTGAAAAGAAATTCACCAAATTTAAGTTACTCAATATCTGAGTTTCAGCTACTCACTTGCCTCCATTCTTCTATATTTCTCTCTTTCAGTCAGAAAATTTCAATCCTAAAGTAGTAGTTTCCACTAAGTACGCTTACTGCTAAAAGGAAGTTTACAGCTGATGATAAGCAGAATTTTGTTCCTCTTTAGGTTGTCCCATGAGAGAACGTAAACCAAGTCAAGATTTGGTTCAGTCTACTCACAGATTCTCTTGATGACCCATACTGTCCTGCCTATAAAGTTTAAGCAAACATGTTTACCTTTCTGTGCAAACCAGAGTGGGAGAGGGAAGAGACTTGCCTGTCCTGTTATAGTGCAACCGATCCGTATGGATATAATTGGTACAGCCACTATGCCACTGTTCTACTTTGTACTTACAGACTGCTTTTATTCAATGGCAGTTAACAAAATACAGTAATAATTTCTGAATACTCAGATATTAAGACAGTAACAGGTCATAAAAAAGGTCACCCTCTTTTGCTCTAGCTTGAGAAAGAATTTTCTTCCAATGTAAGAATATTCAGTAAATCAAGGGACTACCTTGATTTAATGAATACCAAGATTTCCAAGACTTCTAAGATGTTGCTTATAAATACGGCACCCTTCCCCCCAAGACAGGTTACTGTGAGTCAGCCCCTTGCTGAGTTTAGCATTACACACTGTGGTTACATCAAGCCAAATCTGTGTCTTGCTCTTCCCTACTTTCCTGAGCTGTTGCTTCAGTTAACTTCAGGTGCTTTAGTTACAATTTAATTTAGTATGACTTTTCAAAAGGGAAACATTTCTGATCAGCTGGAAATGGCAGTATGAAAGCACCAAACAGGTGTATATTAAATGTTCTTTGTTATGTTTTCTTCAGAGTAAATTAGATAGTTGTCTATTATGTGCGAGAAGCTTTTTACATTAAATGCTTTTCATTAAAATATCTTTAATGATTATACACATTCAGCATATCTAGGGAAAAAGAAGAAAAAAAAAAGAAAAAGAAGTGCAAGCTGTCTCGGAGTTTAGACACTACATTGAATTTTCAAAAAAAAGGTTATGTTAGAAACTTCAAGAGGACTAAAACTAGGAAGGACTTAAGATCTTTTTGAAAATGGGATTTACCCATATCCATACAGCCCAAAATAAAGCAGTGCAAAAATCTCTTCAGGTGTCTTTGGTAGACAGAGTGGAGTGCTGTTCTAACATAGATAATCTGGTTTTGGTGTCTGAGCTAACTTATCCAGAGACGTTTCAGATGTCCTTGCACAGCAATGGAGTATGCTGAAAGACACACTTTTTGAAACATGTTCATGCTGTACTCTCATATGTGAAATGTTACTTAGGGAAAATCATTTTGTCCCAGAATAAAGAGCTTTCTGACCAACCATTCTGGGTTTTGGTTTTGTTTCATTTTGTTTTGTTTTATTTTCCTATAAACATTTTAGTCAAGCTAATGGGATCTGAAACAAAACACTGCATTCATTTTACTCTGCAGCTTTTAACTTGTATCTTTGGTACAGTACCTGCATTTCCTAGTCATAAATACAAATTTCCTCCCAAACAATAACAACTCTGATCAACGGGTGTCCTTCTTAGGCAGTTCTTGTTCATTTGGCACTTCCTCTTCCTGCTCCCTTCTCTTTTATTGAATTGCTGGCACCACATCATATAGTAGACCATGGTTCTTTGCAGCTCTACCGTTTAGACCATGGATCTTTGCAGTTCTACCATTCACACTTTATGTTTCTTTTATTTCATGTTGATTACTTTGTGAGGCAGACAGGATCTCAGCCTGAGGTATTGTGATATCAGCATAAAAATATTGTCAAATATTTATACAAACATGCAACATTTTCATGTAACATCTTTTCTAAGTTATCATTTGCCTTAGGAATAACGTGTTTTCATTAGATATATGTGACTCTACAGCCTGCTGAGAAAAGCCATAAACTTGCAATGATATTGGGACAGTACAGTAGTATGCCATACCTATGATTTGCCAGCCTCATTGTTCTCCATTTGTAGACACTGAGTAAGAAACAAATGATCCTGGAGAACAAATAAAATTGGTGTAGATTGACTGTTAAGTCTGTACTGGTAAGTTTAATTACCTCTTGCCCTGGCTGCAAAGGTAAAGTGACCTCTGCCTCTTGAGAGTCTTGACGGAGTGGTTAACTTTTTTCCTGCTTATTATAAGGTCATCTGCAGCTGATCAGCTTTTAGGATCCCCATGGGAGAAATTTTTGAGGCATAGTATGTGTTTTTTTGGTGTTTTTTTTTCTGGTCTACTGATGCTCATGTGTAAACTGGAATCATACAGCTGGCTTTTCTGGGACTGTAGAGACCAGAATGCTTGGACAGAGGGGAAATCAACGGTTATTTTTTCCTAAAACTTTAAAATACCCAAACCTCTCAGTCTGCAATCTAATCAAACTCTAGATGACTCTCACAAATGAGGTTTATTAGCTTGTTTTATACTTTAGGACTTGTGACATTTTGTCAAAAAAACACACAATGCATACTTTCTTTCAAAACTGTTGTAATATTTTGCTGATAGCTGCCAAAAAGCAGAAGTCATGAATCTACAGGATGTTGTTAATTATTTATACATTGACAATATCAATTTTTAACTGAACATTTCATGCCTCATATTTTCACACTTCATGTCTAAATGTGGCAGAACTCAGCCCTGCAAAGCTTTGACAGGGAAGGTTAATTTTCCATAGTTTCATCATGCATGGGTGCCGCTTAGCATCATTTTAAATGCCATTAGGCAGCAGAATATTATTTGTAAACCAGTTTCCTTCTAGTGGTTTCAGAGCTGATAGAAAGCACTAGCTCAACACTTCAGTGGACTGCAGCAGAACAGGTACAACTCACTCGGCTGCGATGAGAATCCACCCTATTACCACCACCACCCCTTCTGGACAGTTTAGTAATTCCTTTTCAGAGAAGAACTTCAAAGCTCAGCCAAATCCTAGCCTAAGCCTGGCAAAAGGGGAAAAAAAAAAAAAAAAAAAAAAAAAAAAGGGTGCCAAATGGAGCTAATAAGGATGCTTTTTGTTCTGTGGACATCTACCTACAAAAGTCTCTCCATCAAGTTGTTTAACACAGCCTGCTAAGGAATTATCAGCTTTAATGACATTCTGTTGGCACCAGCTTACACTGGATGTAAACTGGTTGCATAAAGACGTACAATCTTCTCTCCCAGTACAAGAAAGAGTATTTTTGTGCACAAGGTTCAGAAGACCTAGGGTGAACTCATCTCTGCCACAGATATAAATTGTGAGTGCAGGCACAGGTTTGTAAAATGGGGAGAGTATTACTATTCTTTCTCTCTTTTTTTTCCTTTTCTTTTTTTCTTTCATCTTTTGTCTTTTGTGTCTGCTCAGTTCCTGAGCTTCTAACCAGAGAGGATGATGATTACTAAGGAGTTCCAACATAACCTGTGTGCTATAATAATATAAGCAATTAACAGGGCTTCTAAAAATAGTATTAATCAGATACTCCTATGTGACTGCATTGTGTTGCTACCCTTATGCTTACCAGGGTTTTGTGGCAGCTTTCTCTCCTAAGTAACTGATTTGACTTAAACCGGACCACCTGTGGGATAATTACTCAGTTACCTGATGAAGAATAGAAAAATCTAGTCTTCAGCTAGCACTAGTAATCACAAATCATTGCCAAACCAGCCCCAAAAGGCGTGTGAATGTTATATATGTAATTTATAT
>NW_009630007.1:0-3819 GCF_000690535.1 Cariama cristata
GTGTGCATGCGTGTCTGCACCAGTGTGTGCGTGTGTCTGCACGCGTGTGTGCGTGTGCATGTGTCTGCACGCGTGTGTGTGTGCATGCGCGTGCACGTGTGTGCAGATGCATGCAGACCCCCGCGGAGCTGCCGGTGGTGGCACAGCAGCAGCGAGGCCAGAGGCAGAGGTCCCAGCTGCAGGTTCAGGGCAGGCTGTCAGAGGGATGCTGGTAAAACGTCCTGGTGGCAGAAAAAGAGCAAGGCATGGGCTGTGAGGGTCCCTGAATTTGTGCCTCGGGCTACGCCTGGTGCTGTTAATGCCCGGTAAGGCAGCTGAGCAACAAGCAGCAGCACCTGCCAGAGCCGCAAGGTCCCATCCGCCTCTGCAATTTAACGTTTCCACGTTTGTTAGAGGAGCACTTCAAACCACGGGTTGGAAAAGACCTCAGTAATACAGTGTATAACTGACATATATGGCACAGAAGGGGCTTGAAAATTTACTCAGGAGAAAGTCTGCAGTGAAAAGGGCATTCAGAGCACTTGCCTATGCTTTGCCCTCGCCGGAGTCCTGAACTAATGTGCAATAGACCCTCTGAAAACACTGGCAGCACCTGACTGCCATCAGATGACTCCTTCGGCCGATTCGGAGGAGGGCGGTGGGGAAGCCTTCAGCCCCCAAAGCCATGCACAGTGTTGTTTCCCAGGGCTCTTTCTGTTTGTTTTTTGTTCATCTGAGGGTACTTCTGAAATGAGGGTAGGCTGCGGGGGGTACTGGAGGGGGACACGGAAACCTAAAGCTGGGCTGTGACTCTTTGCACAGCTGGTTTCTTCATCCATGGATGTGAGCTCCCCGAGGCACATGCTGCTTCATGGTAAGTTTGGGGGTTGTGTGTCTGTGTGTGCATGCTATACTTGTGATATTTAAATGCCACATCCAGCTGGAGAGCTTCCCACATGCCACTGCAAACCCTCCTAATGAGCACTAATGAAACAAGAGGAGGTGGTCGGTTTGTTGGTGTAGGTTTTCTGGCTGCTGCTCAGAGCTCCTGGCAGGAACTGGGTGCTGCGACAGTCGGTGACAGATACTCTGTAAGTGCCACTGACAGCTTTTAGCTTCTGATGCCAAGGGTGTCTGAATGTCCCCGTGCCGCAAGTGCCCCCTGCGAAATGGAAATTGTATCAGGCGAGCGAGGATGCTGGGCTCCATGCCCCTTCCACTCCAGAGGAGATCGATACTCAAACACGCTGACTTTGAGCTCGCTGTGGATACTGTCCACAACAGGTGAGCTTAAAATAGGCTCCGCCGTAACAGAAAATGCGTGTCACCGATAAGCAAGACGTGTGGCGGCAGCTGAGCCCCACATGCCCCCGCTGCACGGTGCTGGGGGTCCTGGCACAGGAGGGGCCAGCGGCGATGTGAGCGGGGCTGCCAGCTGCCTCCCCAAAGCCGGCTCGTGCCCTGCGCGGGGGAGGACGAGCATCACTTCTAATTGCTCCAAGACCCTCAAAGGCTGCTCCATGGTTACACACAGGTGTTTCCCCTGGAGCAGGAGACTGAGGTTAAAAACTGCACCTGTGCAGGCACGACTGCAAGCATAAATGTCAGCTCTGGCAGCTGCATCCAGCACTGGGAATGTTTCTGGTGCCTAATGCAGCCCAAGTTCAAAGGCTATCATGGGAAAAATACTCCCACTGTAACAGGGATGAGCAAACTGCCTCCGCAGCAGTGAAGGAATTAACTGCGTTGTCTTTCCGTGAGAAAACCAACCAAGTTTTGCTCTCTAGACTAATGCTTGACATGTTGTTGTTGCTGCTCACTCTCATTTAGACTCCTGCCCAGGAACCAGGTCCCAAAGGAAAAGCTTCCCCCGATGTCCGTGGAGGTGGGTGCTGGCCCTGCCCTGACATCCCTGCTCCTGTCCCTGCAGCTGAGCAGGACGCCTTTACGCTCTGGGCCCCGAAATCGTATTATCTGACCGCAGTTGGCTGCATCAGTCAAGTGCTTGGCTGCTGCTCGGGGGGCTGCGATAGAGGTGGAAAACACTTTGAACTCTGAAGCCGTCAGGAAGACCTCTGCTTCTGGCCGATGAGGAGCGATGGAGATGCCCCCGGCGCAGGCAGCCCTTCGCCCTCGCTCTGCTCCAGCTGCCCAGGCTTGGGGCGGCAGCCAGCAAAGGGCACAGCTGGGCAGGTCCTCACCCGGGCCGGGGGCGAGCCACGCGTTTCGGGGGGTGGAGCCACGCGTTTGGGACAAGGGGTCTGTCACCTCTTCCCGCAGGCTTCCCAGCAGTGTGGCAGTGGTGGTCCCCAACATCTGGGCTGATGTCCTGCTGCCGTGTCCTGGAGACCCTGGCTGGGGAGCAGGACACCGGGGAGAACGGTGCACGAGCAACCGCACGCTCGGTGCTGCGGGCACAGGCACGACACCAGCCGGGACTCCCCTCCCGGCGGCTCGCCCGCCCGCTGCAACACAGCACTTTATTTCCCAAAGCAAGACAGCGGCAGCGGGAGGGCGGAGGGGGCCCGGAGTGCCCCCGGGGTCCTCCTGGCGCCTGGGCACGGCTCTCGGGGTTGGGGCCAAACGGCCGCCTCACTCTCCGCTGTCTACGCGTTTGCGTTCCCTGCCAGCAAACCTGAAGCGACGGCGCTGAGAGCAGCTGCGTGGGGTGGCGAAGCGCGGCTGGAGAGCTCGGACGTGGCTTGCCTGTACCTCTGCGTAACAGGTGGCTTAAAATCTTTTTTATTTTCTCTACAAGTTCTGCAGACACACAGAGAAATGCCTGTTTTGAAATAGTGTGTGGGAACTTGGAAAGTCGCTACCTTTTATTTACTTGTTTATTTATTTATGGATAAGGCTTATTTGTCTCTTGGTTTTATCCCATGCCATAACCACCTTGTTTGTTGCCGTTTTCCATCAGGTGTTATATTTAGCCACGTGTATGCGATGGCCAAATACACTGTGGGGTTTATTTTCAGTGGCAGCCACAACCATTGCTAAATATTGCAGATCTGCTGAGATGTATGAGAGTATTGAAAGCTTATGGGGGAAACTGCAGATCTCGATTTTTACTAGATAGTTTCCAGGTATCTCTTGCTTAAAGCACATTGATTTGCAGTGACAGTTTCCCTTGCAGCCTGAAATTAAATCTCATATTTCTCAGCTGTTGGGAGTGTGATCCAACCAGTAGTGTTAGTGAAAATACTGTAGTTCAAAGGACATACTTTCAAAGGACATCAAAAGGAATAATTTTCTAGCAATAAAAGCCAGAGTAACCATCACACTCAGCAGTGCAGGGAATGTGAGACTGGAGTGTTTGCTTTTCTTATGATTAATTTTCTATACTGGTGATTTGTGTAAACAAACGTAAAAGGCACCTGGTCCCATATGCTACAAGTGTACGTGATCGTTGCCCCATGCTCCGTTGAGTACACGTGTGTTTGTACATGCTCAGCCTGGCGGCCTTTCAGTGCCGAGTTACGAATATACATAGAATTTAAGAATAATCCCAAAATAATGGAAAGTTGGTACCTTTGAGCCTTGAACCCACTCACCCACACGTGACACTGGCTGCGTTACAGTGCTTGTGGATGGTGCCTGCCTCGTGGTGAACCCTCCTGGGCACCTGGTTCCTGTGGCAGGAGCAGCACATGGCAGCGCAGCCCCCCGTACCGCACGGCTGTGCCAGCATGGCCCCCCATCCCATGTGGCTATGCCAGCGCAGCCCCCCTGTCCTGCACGGCTGTGCCAGCACAGCCCCTCGTACCACACAGCTATGCCAGCATGGCTCCCCGTACCCCACGGCTGTGCCAGCACGGCCCCCCGTACCACACAGCTATG
>NW_009630008.1:0-3775 GCF_000690535.1 Cariama cristata
TTCCCCCCTTTTGCCGCTGCCAGCCCGGTTTCTGTGCTCTTTCTCCCCGTTTCAGTGCCGCCGGCCCCACGCAGCCTCATCCCCCTCCTCCTGCTGCTGCTGCCCGGTGGGGTCTGGCTTTGGCTGGTTGGTGGGAAGACCTTCTCCATCCCCGCTGGCAGGGGTCGATTAAGGAGGTTAACGCACTGGGGGAACGCAGAGGTGGGAATAAAACAGCGCTGCTGAACGTGTGCGTCTGGGCGCAGCCGCTGGGGTCAGAGCTTGCAGGGGGGAAGACTGAGGAGGGACGTCGAGGTGGTTCACGACGTGTGTTTTGGGACAGAGGGGTCCCCACGGCAGCTCCAGGCTCGCTCGCTGTGCCAACAACTGCTGGACGCCGGCTGCGGTACGCCATGCTGTTGGGATGATGCGGTTGTCAGCTCCCGGCCAGCAATTTCAATTTAGATCTCATGAAAAAGGGAAGCAACGAGGAGCAGCTACAAAGCGCCGCAGGCTTCGGTGCAGAGGGGGATGCTTTATCTGCCCGGTTGTGCAGTCCCACGTGCCAAGCGCTTAAGTGAGGCTGGTACTGAGGGGGTAACAACCAGCTTTTGCCTTGAGACCTGTTGATGAGTTTTGGAGAGGCGTTAATGAAAGGATGATTTTTGGAGGGGTGTCAGCATGAAAGGATGATTTTTGGAGGGGTGTTAATGAAAGGATGATTTTTGGAGGGGTGTTAGCATGAAAGGACGGTTTTGGCTGGGGCACGGGCATCTTTCAAGGTGTCCCAGGAGGTGGGAAGGCAGAGCAGCTAAAGCTGTTGATTTAGCCTTGTCTGGGCAGAGCTGGGTCTGTGTTGGGTCAGGGCTGAGCAGGGAATTTCAGCTGCATTTTTACCCCCTCCAGGTGCTCCCTGTGTCATCAGCTGCATCTGACCCCCAACAAAAAACCGACTGATGCTGGGAGATGACTACGTTGCAGGTGTCATGCAAACCTCTTCCCGGAGCAGAACAAGCTCTGATGGGAAGGAAACTTTACTCCACCAGAAACCGCATCTCCGTGAGGGACTGGTTGTTGCAGTCACGCACTTTGGCTGTGCTGCCCTGGGTCCAGAGTCCTCCACGTAAGTGCCTTTGGGATAATGCCCTCTCAGGTTTGTTGCATTAAAAAGCTGCTTGGAGGGTCTTTTCCTACGGAGTTAATGGATTTTAAAAGGCAGCTGTGGTCAGGGTGATATCACACTAGTAAAACCTAAAGTGAAGTTTGTTTCTAAGTAATTTTTCTCTCTTAGGTGTGGAAGCAAATGACTCTGCTGCCTGGAAGGCAACAAACCCGCCGAAGTCCCGGGCACTGGACCGCTGGCAGCCCCAGGCAGCTGAGCTGCAGGTCCCTGTGCCGCTCAGCAAACCCTCCCTGAGGTTGGGAACACTTTGTTTCATCAGACCCCAAACCCTGAGGAAAGGGGCTAGGGGGGTGTCTCCAGGCTGGTATTACCTGGGAACGGTCAACGTCCATCTCTTGGGGTGACCGGCTTCAGGGCTGTGATTGAAAGCACGGCCAGAGAATGTTTTCTGCGTCCGTCCTATTGGATAGCATCAGGTGGCTCTTGGGGGGTGTTTGGTCTCTTGGTTTCCTTTGGGTTGCGTTTTCTTTGCATCTCCTGGAGACGCTGTACCCGCACTCCTGCTGGGATGTCCTGGGCTCTGGTTCCCTGCGTGGTCTGAGGGACTCCCATCAGCGATGGCCTCACTTGAGTGGTACCCAGTTTTGTTCCTGCTGTTTCTCTCCTCTCCCCTCTCTGGAACACCAAACCTCAGGCAGCAGAAAGCTGAACCTGTGCTGCACCTCATGAGCGGGAACGTCTTTGCCGGAGGACCAGGGTGCAGAGAGGGAAGAAAACAGCCCCAGGGGAGATGCTGTGGTGACACACGGCTTTCTCAGGGCTGCAAATTCCCTGGCGCTGGGCAAGAGCAGGCAACGGCTGCCGGCAGCAAGGAGTTTCCTGCAGCCCTGCCGGCACCCTGAGGTGAGACCCCGGGGCCAAGGGACACGCGGCCATGGAAAAAAACTTTGCCAGGCTGCAGCCAGGGACCGGACCCACTTGGCCACGCCATCCCCACCGCACATCTGGTTTGGTGCTGCCCACCCGTGCCTCCCCCCAGTTGCACCGGCCTCTCCCCATCTGATGCCGCTGGGATTTGCACCCTACACCCCCCACGTCCCCCGCACCTTGGGGAGCTCTCAGGGGGTGGCGGGGGTGGATGGAGCTGGGGCAGCTCCTGCGTGCTCTTGTCTGTCTGCCGGTTGCTACCCCCCGCCGTACTGGGAAGCCTTGCACACCCACAGAGCACAAGTGCTCTTCTGATGCAGCCGTCTCTCTCCAGCACGTCTCTGCTCCGCTTTCGTTTGACGGACCCATCAGAAAAGACACACCGGTTGAAGCTGAGCTGAATGTACCCCAGGAACCAACATGGCCCCAAAACCTCCCAAGGCCGCAGAAGTCAAAACACCTTCTTGCCCTGTGGTGGGCTTTGGGAAACTTTTTTTTTTTTAGGATTAGATGGGAAATCATAGAATCATAGAATCATTATGGTTGGAAGAGACCTCAAAGATCATCAAGTCCAACCGTATACCCAATGCCACCATGCCCGCTAAACCCACTAAACCATGTCTTGAAGCACCACATCTAAATGTTTTTTGAACACCTCCAGGGATGGTGACTCCACCACCTCCCTGGGCAGCCCGTTCCAATGCCTAATGACTATTACAGTGAAGAAGTTCTTCCTAATATCCAACCTGAACCTCCCCTGGCGCAATGCAGGGTGTTGGGGAGAAGGTTTTGGGGAGAAGCCAAGCTGCCCCGCTGGGAGAACGCAGGATGTGTTACTGGTAATGAACAGGAGCTTAACGAGGCCCACGGTGTTTCACCTCGCATCACAGCGTTGTGCTGTAGCCGTGCTATGTTACAGTGGGTGCCCATCACCAGCGGCTCATTGATGCCGTGACCATCACACTGAACGCTGTCACGGGAAAGGACGAGTTGTCTCCAGTGTCCCGGCCGTCCCCGTCCTCCTTCCTTCTCCAGTAACGCCCAACCCGGGAGTCAAACACTCCTTCCCTCCCGCTTTAGGCTCATATACAGCCTCGGATGGATGTGACGGTCTGGGCTTTGCCTTTCCGTGGGGATGTGGCAGGGAAGGCCTGGACTCACGTACGCCTGGCAGCTGGAGGGTGAGGGTGACCCCAGCTGCTCTGTGCTGGGGCTGTCTCCTGGATGTTGTCGGCTCTTTGCCTTTTGGGTTATATTTGTGGTCGGAGCTGCTGGCATCCTCAGCAGCATGGCTTAGCAGCGGGCAGCGAAGCCGGTGGCAGGAGGGGAATGTCACCGCTCCAGCCCGCAGGATTCCTGCGCTGCACAGTCTTCATGAGCACATACGGGGTAAACTGAGGCTGGGGGGGGTCTATGATGGCCTGCTGGCACACAGAGTCCCATGGGAGGAGGGACCCCCCGCCTGGTCACCCCTTTGCCAGCGTTGGGACAGGAGGAGCCACAATCTCAGGAGGGATGGGAGTGTGGGTGATACGCAGGGGGTGGCAGGGACACCCACGGGATCACCCCCGCTGTCTGTCACTGTCCCCAGAGCACAGTTATGGGGGACCACGTGGCCTAATGGATAAGGCGTCTGACTTCGGATCAGAAGATTGAGGGTTCGAGTCCCTTCGTGGTTGTTTTAAAGCCGTGAGAGATCCTCGAGTTTAATTTCCCCGTGCCACTGGCTGGGGGCCATCAGTGGTC
>NW_009630009.1:0-1576 GCF_000690535.1 Cariama cristata
TGCCATATCTGGGAAAAAAAAAACAAAAACACAAACCCAAAAACCCACAGTCAGCAAGAATTCGACTAACCCACGGGACAGGACGCACTCCTTCCCCTGAAGGATGTTGCCACCAACAGTACCCTCAAACCACGGGGTTGATTTCCAAGTGGGAAGCATTAACAGCCGCAGAAGAAAGATTCTCATCTCTCACGATGGCAACCTTACAAAGAAGTGGTCCTAAAAAAAAAAAAAGCAAGCAAAACCAAAAAGTTTCAGCATGGCCAATACAACGAAGGATGAGGGGAAAGCCACAAGGAATCGGGGTGTCGCACCCCCTCCATCAGACGCGTTTCTGTCCCAGCTCGGCACTCCCCCGGCCAGAAAGCCTCCCCGGGACAGCCTCGTCCAGTTCTGACAGGGGTCAAATCTGTACCACACTCCCACCAAGCAAAGTTAGGTAAAACCCCTCTTCTTAAGAAATAAAAGTGCCAGTCATTATCACACAGTGCGCTAATTAATTAGTATGATACCCACGTGGACGTTAACATTCCCTCTGGAGAGGAACTTGGCATGGCAGAGTAGTAACAAATGAAACCCCCAAACGCTGCTATTTTTAGGCTCGCTTAAAATATACAGCTGATGACTAACAGAATTACATACCATTTTTATGTAATAAACCAGAAGACTTCAAGGTTCGCTCATCTCCTCGCAGGTGATTCCTGCTTTAACCACTAGACTGCAGCAGCAGGAGTTGCTCTGACACCTTTCCAATTTAAAACAACACGGTTGATTTACTTTCACATGATTTTTTTGTTTGTTTTCCCCCCTTCCCCCTTATTGCTTTGTTAGGATCCAGGTAGATTCCAACGGCTGCTTCATCAGCCAGACCAAGACCGTGACACCGGTAACAGAGCTTTTTCACCCGTCCAGTTAAAGCATCGTTACAATTAAGGATGCAGGAATGACCTAGCACTCATCTTGGGACAGGAGGCTATCCTGCCAACATCAACCCAACTAAGTTCCTTAAAATTATAACATTAAAGAAATAAATAGCAGGGAAAAAAAAAAATCACAACAAAAAGTACTGAAACTAGTTTGGAGACAGCGCTTAAAGAGATCCCGATGAGCTGTAACACCCTACCTTTTTCCACCTTGAACACAGGGTTTCGTGGCGTTTTACAGCCACCCATTACTGAGAGAGAATGGCTATCCCGTGAAGCAGTATTCCCATTTCACACAGGAACAACCAAATTGGATAAAGCATTTATCCAAAGCCAAGATGCAAAATGCCCAGGCAAGAGGCACACTTGGTCACTCTTTGCTCGCAGCTTAGCTAAAACTGTACCCTCAGACCAGCCCCTTCCTACATTTCTTCTTTCTCAGAGTTTTGCCCCATAACTCACGTTTCCAGCCGCTTCCCCAAGCTCTCTCACACACCTCCCGCATGCCCACCACCACTCTGCCTCCCTATTTCCTACCCAAACCTCCCCCTTTTACCATCCCATAGCTTCCTTAATCCTTAATTTCACACAAACCCCTTTCCCTTCCCCTCTCCTCCGGGGCCACCTCTCTCACAGAGACCTCACACCCCTTC
>NW_009630010.1:0-7219 GCF_000690535.1 Cariama cristata
GAGCTGCTCGTACCCCAGCTGCTCGGGCTGGGGCCGTGGGTCTCGCTGGGGGCTTGGCTGTACCCCGGCTGGGATCCGAGAGCTGTGCTGAACACCGAGGAGGGCAGCACGCTGGTGTGTCTGGCTTGGCACAGCGATGCGTTCTGATCCAGGCACGGGACCTTGCTACGGGAGGCTGTGGTTTGTTCGTGATATTTTTTTTTTTAAAAAAAAAAAAAAGCTCTTTTAACAACAAAGAATAGCTGTCCCAGGGTTCCTTCAGTCAGAGACTGGTGTCAGGCAAGAGGGTCAGATATATAAAATAACAGTGTTTCTTCCTCCACAGACTGTCTGGGAGGTAAAATGCAGCATTTAGTTGGCTTTGCTAGTCAAAACACTTAACTCCATTCCGGCTTCAGCAAATCCCCCCCATATCTCAGAATCTCCAAAACTGTAATTTTTCTGTTAACTTTGGAAAAAAAGCAGTAAATTCTGCAGCCGAGATGTGTTTGCTCGCATGTTGACCCAGCCCTGGGACATTGTCTAGCAGCGTGCTTCTTTGAAGGGCTAATCTTTTGTGCTAAATCTTTAGACTAGTGATCTGCCTGAGCACATGCCCCAGATCTTGGGCACATCTGCTTTCCTACAGAGCTTTGAATTCTGTGTCCTGTTCTAAATTTCGTAGCTTGAGCCTCTGGGCCAGATTCTGCTTTGATACAGCTGCATGAATCTGGAGCAAGTCCAAATGTATGTCAGCATTTCTGGGAGGAAAATTTGGCCCTCTAATTTTGATTGATGCCAAAACCTCCACAATTGCACAGATAAAGGAAGAGCAGCTGTGCTCAGGATGCACTGGGTACATCTGAGCAGAATGTGCTCGTTGTGCGTTGGCTGACAGGACCAAGGGTGTTCAGATGTGATCATCTTCATCCTGGCAAGGGTGCCTGTTTTCATACCTGATACCGAATTCTATTAATCAAGATGTTGAACCCAGGCTGCAGGGTGCTGTGGGGCCCTGCAGCAAGAGAAGCTGTGAAAGTAGCATCTTATTTGTGCTCTCACACTCTATTTTGCTTTTTCAGAGGCAAGCCAAATATTCTGAAAACAAGCTGAAGTGTACTAAAGCCAGGAACGACTACCTGCTGAACCACCAACGCAGCTGTCAGTAAATACTACATCCACGACGTCTCTGACCTCATTGATGTAAGTGCTTCCTCCCCCTGTGTGCATCCTGCCTCTTTTATTCTGATGAGTGCACAGCTAAATCTTAAGCATGCCGTGGTCCTTAAATGCACTCTCATGTGGTTGTAATGAAAGGATATTTGTTGGGGCTTTAAAATACACATAACTGGAGCTTGAAAATGTGCTGTAAATTAGGTTTGTTTTTCCCCCCCCCATGGTGTTTTTGGTTTTGTTTTTTTTCCTCCCAACTGCACACACGTGTTTTTTTCCCCTCAAGTTGATGTAGGCATATATGAGCAGAGCTAGAGCTGCCATTATATGGGAGTCATAGAATCACAGAATGGTTCACAGCCCATCTCGTTCCAGCCCCCTGCCACGGGCAGGGACACCTCCCACCAGACCAGGTTGCTCACAGCCCCATCCAACCTGGCCTTGAACACTTCCAGGGATGGGGCAGCCACAGCTTCTCTGGGCAATGCTCAGAGTCAGCCTCCTCTGAACTTTATGGTGACCACTTGATCACACAACAAAGTAATTGACTCATATTTATGCTACATGTGAACTTTTATCAGTGTCTGGAAAAAAAGGTGGAGTTTTTCATTATAACTGCAGGGTATGAACCAGCCTGAACCAAACACTTTCCTGAATGCATAAGCAGGGGAGTCTGGATTGAATTGCATGGTTCAGGCACATCTAATACACAGTTACAAACTAGAAATTGCTTGAATGTTTTCTGCACCTTTCACGCTGTATCGCGAGCATGTTAAGGTCTGGTTGTGGGTGTATGTTGGCTCCGGCTTCAGAACTGCGCAGATGTGGTGCTTTCCTCCACGTTAAAGCGGAGGCCTCCTCTGCTGTGGCTCCCACAAAGCAGGGTGTCCTGCAGCTGGAACTCCTCAAAGTCCAGAGCCTTTGGATGAGAATTTGCCTTGGCGCAAGCCAGGCGAGCCTCAGGTTTCCTCCTGGCCCATCAGTTAGTCTGCGTTTGAAACAGATGAACTCCTGTGAGGATCAGATACGTCCTTGGTTTTGGTGTTGTTGTTTCTTTCCCCTACACGCATCTGCAGTTTCTGTCAGTGTGAGCAGGCACTTGGCTCTCCTGGACTTTGGTGGCAGGTAAGGCAGATGGGGAAGTGCTTTCCTAGCTAGGGAAGGCGCTTGCTGGGTTGTATCCAGAGTGCTCGTTGCACCACACAGCCTCAGGGCAGGGACTGCTGGAAGCAGGTTTCGTAGTGATGGCAGCAACTGAAGGCGTGTGTGTATCAGCCATCCTACGAACTACTTCTAAATGATTTGAGAGAAGGGGTTTCCATTTCTTCCTTTAATAGGCATCTTCATAGTGGTATAGATTGCACGATGCAGTTTCTTCCTGCTAGAGTTGCTTCAATGAGCACATAAATAACTGATCTGTAAGTACCGAGTTAGTCTTCTGGCTTCATCGTTACCTAAATATATAATTCTAAAATGTGCTGGGGTGTTTATCTCCTTTACTAACCCACTAACATATATTTATTCTTCTAAGCATTAATTAAAGTAAGTCTGATGCAAAGCCCCTGATGATTTCAAGATTTTGAGATATGATGAAATATTCTTAGCATGTCCTTTTTCTTTTCTTTATTATTGTATTTAGCTATATTAAAAAAGTAGTAACTTGATCATGGAGACATTTGAATGGCAAGGTACGATAACACCTTGATTTATCTGTGGGTTTTCTGCTTTTGTTGTGTATATTCTCTCTGTCTCTCTCTCTCTGTCTTTATTTTTTTAAGCACGAATGACTTATTTTCATGGAGTTTTAGGGACTTTGATTTCCTGGAGAGTTGCTGAGCTCCATTTTAGTTCTGGCTGTTTATATTATTCCTTCCAACTTTATTTCCTTGCTGACACTTCCACTGGAGTCAGCAGATGGCTTTTCTTCTGCACTCCAGGAATCCCTTCAGGGGACTTTAACTAAAGCACCTTCAACTCTGTGCAGCTAAATTCCCCTAATTATATATTCTTTTCACCGAAGAAAACAAAATAGCGGATGTGTGAGCTACACACGGGTGTCCTAATTTTAGATCCTCAAAGGAAGAGCAGCTTATTTGAACAGACTTTTGTACAAATTCAATGCATTTTGCAAGAGCGTGGCCAGGAGGGTTTCAGCACGCTCCAGAGAAGGGGATCCCATTCACTGTATCCCACTGGTACTGAAATTGGTGGAGAGAAAAGGCAGCTGTTGGATTCAACAGCGTTGGGCTTTCTGTGGCTGTGTAATCCACATAAAGGAAAATGAAAGGAACAGATATTTTTAGATGTAGTTTTAAAGTTAGTGTTTTAATTTCAGTAAATTTAATGATGGTCAGAAGACGGTGCCTTTTGGGAACGACAGTGCCGTGTGCCCCGGCAGCAGGCAGGACGTGGGTCCTCCGTCCCATGGGGCAGCCCTGCTGTTCGTGGGACGCCGCGGAGGGGCTCTCAGCAGAGAAGGTGAATTTTGCCTCTGATGGAGAGCCGGCAGAGCCGGGCGATGCAGGGCCCCGGGCGGCGGTGCAGGGGGAGCTGTGCCGGACGGGAGGAGGAGGTCTGTAGGAAGAGACTGAGGGTGGAGGGATTCCTGGTGGGAACACAGTTTTGGGTTAGCTCGAAGCCTAGGTGGCCGTGCTTTAGTAGGATGCTAGCAGTGCCCCCGTATTGCAGTTGTGCACTTTCTCCCAGCTCCTCTGCCTGCATCACCGAGGGGGATGGTGAATGATGGACTGGGCTGGCTTTCTGGGACGCAGGAGGCGTGATGGGGCCTCCTGCCCACCCTTCGTATCAAGCACAAATTGCCGTGTGCCCTTTTTTTGATTTGTACGCAAATCTGAACCGTCAGGACACTGGAGCAGCTAATTTAGCTGCGTCTCGCCCAAATCCCAGGTGGCTCAGTGTCATCTATTAGGCACAGCCTTGACATTTCTTGTGCCCTCGGTGTCACCGCAGAGTAGTGACTTCTATAACAAAGCCGTTCTGCTAATCTCCTGCTCTGGCGAGAAGGAAGGTCCCAGCTGCTCTGGGAGAGGGTGGAGAGTCCTCCCAGGGCTGCGGTTTTAATGAGAAATGTAAAACTCGATCAGAGGAGCCGTGAAGTGGCACAGAGCCTGTCTGTCCCTCCCTCTGTCTCCAGTGGCCTTTCTGTTTTGTCCTTTAGAAAAGAAGAGAAGGATACAGAAGACAGATCAAATTAGACTTGGACTTAAAGTACACCGTTGTGCCGCTTCCCTCGAAAGAAGCATGTGTTCGTATTAAAACGCCTGGGATCATCTCTCATTTCTGTCATTAACTATGTGACCAAGTTAATCTCTTTGGCCACGTATGTGAAGTGGAGATAAAGCTGCTTATCCATCCCTCTGGAGTTCTGTGTGAAATGGCTGCAAAATATTTTTAAAGATATGGCTAGATTTAGCAGAGTAAAATGTAACAGTCAGTGTCAATACGTACTGATCCACCAAAACTGTTTCAGCCTCCTGTAAATCCTTTTGAAACAGCAGCTTGCTTTTCTGTGGATTAGTGTGTTTGCCATATCTGAGACAAACAAGCAAGTAAAGGAGGGGAATTCTGAGGAATTTAATATTGCACATTACTGCCAAATTGTTCAGTCTCTAGGAAACTTGGCTGATGGCATTGTCATTTTTCTCATGGTCAAGTGATACTTAGTCAAGTTAGGAAACAAAACAGCAGTCAAAATTGTTACGCCAAAAATCTTCAGTTGGCTTTACTTACTTCACCAAAAAGCTCTAGGTTTTGCAGCAATGTCAAGAGAGTAGAGGCCAGAAAATACAATATACGTAGAATATATCTTTAAAGAAAGAGTAAAAGGAAAAATGAGGGGGGGGGGAAGGGAACAGAGCAGAGCAAATAAGGAGAACTGTTTGTTTCCAGCTAGCGGTGGGTACTGTGGGGGACTGGGAGTTGGGCTGCTGTTACCTGGTAAGTAAAGTGGTGGATGGCAGACTGGCTGGGCTGCTCAGGCTTTACTCTGGGGTTTGCCACTTGCTCGGGTGAGGGACGCTGTCCCGTGCCGTGCCGGCAGCCTCGGCAGCGGGACTGGCTGAGCCGGGCTGTCGGACACCGTCGCTGTATTTGGTGTGTGGGGTTCAGCCTCCCGAATAAGAGGGAGACTCAAAGGTGCTGAAGCCACAGACCACTTTATTAGGATCTGTTTTTAGGCATCTCCTGCAGCTCATGTCACGGTTGTTTCCATCAGTGCCTAATTGCCTGGGCTCGTCTGTGCCTGCAGAGCCAGCGCCGGCAGCGGCCTCGCTTTGTGCGATGCTTTCCCCGTGTGATTGCACGGGGATGTTCCCCCGGCCTGAGGAGCTCTGCGGGACGCCAGTGGCTTTAATGAAGAGATACTGATTTAGACAAGCAGAGGGTCTCTTTTGGGGGTTTACTCTGTTGTTTGAAGCAATTTTTTCAATGTATAGAGCCTTTCAGTTTCACAAAGGCATGGAGGTTCCTCCTATGCTGTCCTTTGAGCCAGCTTTCTGCCACATACCAGGCTCCTGCCAGCTCTAAGAGCCAGGTATGTTTTGTCATGGAAATTCCATGCAAAGCATCACCGTCAGCACACCGTCGCGCGGAGCGGCATCTGTAACTCAAAACTCACGCTCTGCCAGGGAGGAGTGCCTGTACGGCAGCTGACCGTGCTGTGCGTCTGCAGCTGGGAGATCTGGCTTCAGGGTATTTCAAATAAAGTCAACAGTGCAGCAATAAAAAGAATAAACAGCTTCCATCAGGAGGAATGAAGCAGTCTCGAGAGGCTCGGTGCTCTTTACTGCATGGCTGCTGTGTCCCTGTTGCCCGGTTTCCCGCAGAGGCGGTGGTTTGGGAATGCCGCCGGCAGCACCCAAGCCGGTCAGCCCTCCCTGCCGGCGGGGAGGGAGCTCTGGGAAACAGAAAATACGAGGTTTTAGGAGGTGCCGTCACTAACTTTGCAGAGGGCTGTGAGGTGAGGAACTCGAGGTGCCACGGAGCCGCCTGAGTGCAAGTGTGTTGCGGTGGGAGACTGCGGTGGGTGCCGGTGACCGTTCGAGACGTACGCTGGCACCCTCGTACAGGCACGGGGGATGCAGGGCTCGCTGGGGTGCCCGCGTTCCTGGGGTGCCCTGAGTCGGGGAAGAACAGAAACCTCAGCTGCCGCGGTTGCGGAGTTAACCCTCGAGCTTTAACGGTGGGTGCAACAAAACGTGCCGGCGCTTGCGGAGAGCCCAGGCAGTAGTCCTGGCGTGTAGACTGCTCGGGCGGGGCAGAGGTTGTCAGTGGAAATGGGTGATAAAACCAGAAATATCCGTGTGCCATTAAAAGCTTCACGCGTTTTAAGAGAATAAATGGAAGAAAAAGGATTAGATTTGTACGATCTTTTTCAAGACAGAGCTTCTGTGGATGAAGAGAGGAGGGGAAAGAGGTGTGTTTGCTTGATTTCCTTTCAGAAATTTGGCATCATTTTTTCATGTACTAGTACCCTGGTTTAGTAAACCTATATTGCTCCTCTTCTACATGCAGGTTATTAATAATAGCTACCTGTTTGTAAGTGGGAACCATAAATTGTCATACTCTAACAACTGAGCTGTTCTTAGAGTACTGTATTAAACAGAAAGAATTGTACCAATACGCATTTCTTAAATTTTACTGATCCTAGCTTTAATAATATGCCAAAACTACTTTTTTTGCCAAAGTTTGCATGTAGTAAACAGTTTATTCCTCACATGGATACCACAGATGTTGGAATTGGCTTGCTAAATTAATTAAGCCCGTGTGCAGATTGTTTTAGAAGTGTCATGCAGTCTGTAAATTTTCCTGCCTGAAGACTATGATCAGTCTTTGTCTGATAGACTTTGTCACTTGGTACAAAAAAGCAGCGGTACTTCCCTTCAGAGAAAAGAATTTCTTCTTGACATTTGGGGCTGCTTTTCTCCATAGCTTGAAAGAATAGCCTCAAGGTCTTAATGTTCTTTAAAAGATTAACTTACCAATGCATTTGTCTTAAAAACAAAAACAAAACACCACCTCCACCCCCCCAAACAAACAAACAAACAAA
>NW_009630011.1:0-224 GCF_000690535.1 Cariama cristata
TACGGCCCTGGCTGAGGGCATCTTGCCTGCATGAAGCTGTGCACAGGCAAAGGCCACGCGTGGGTGCAGGAGCGGGTCCGTGGGCACAGCTGGCCTCACAGCTGCGCCATTTGGAGCCGCACACTCATGAATATACATGAATATGCATGGAGGGGGGCAGCCAATGGCAGCAGGGCTCCAGCGTGTCAGCAGCTGCCCGCCCTCCCAATGAACTTCTCCTGACA
>NW_009630012.1:0-2043 GCF_000690535.1 Cariama cristata
CGGCTCGGTGTCAGCGAGGAGCGTGTCCCCCGTCCCGCTCCGCGTCCCCTCAGCCCCCGCCGGGCCCGCCCCGCTTTATCCCAGCCCCAGCGCCGCTTTCGGTTTCGTTTGCGAGTTCGGTGTGTGACGGCAGGGGCCTGCCGGGACACGGCGGCGGCGGGGGCGTGTGTGTCGCCCGGCTACTGGAGGGAAGGGCACGACTCAGTCTTATTCCTGAATATTTAAAAGGAAACCTTTAACAGGAAACATGAGTTTAAAAAGATAAACATAAACTGAAGTGTATCCTTTACGTTCCAGCTCATGAGTTTCTGGGGCCGGTCACTACTGGGTCAGGGTTTTCTGCACTGGTGGCTTTCCAGGCAGGCACCGACAGGGAAACGACGCACTTTGGCGGTGGTTACCCCCTGCGGTCGGAGTGGTCCGCAGTCATTTGCAGGATAAGCCTTTGCAGAATACACACCCACAAAAGGCCATCAGGGAAGTAAAGCCAACTTGTATATTATAATGGTTTTCTTTTGGTGTGTCTTAAAGAGATTTTTTTCGTGTCTTTTTTTAGTTGGAAGGATTGCACCTTGCATACAGAGCAGGAGGCTGCAATGCATGTAATAAACTTCCTAATTTCCTAGAGGAGTTTGTTGGGTATTCTGAGATTGTTGAAATAGTCTCTCCCTGAGAATGTGGTTTCACTCATATGGTAGATAGCACTGAGCTTCAGAAGCAGGCTTGGTTTCTATCATGGGGTTTTAGGGAACCTCAGTGTGATTCTGAGGTAAGGCAAAAGATCCTTGTCTCATGTTTTGTAGCAAAATGATAGAGTAAATAGAGAGCACTTCCAGTTTGTTCCTGCACAGTTCAAGAGAGTGAAAAATGAGAGAGGGTCCAGTGGAGGGCCAACACGATGCTTACGGGATTGGAGAGCTTGGCCCATATTTGAAGGAAGTGGGTTTATTCAGCTTAGAGAAAAAAAGACTTAGAGGAGATCCTGCCACGGTTTTCCAGCTTCTAAAAGCTGGATCCCTCTTCACAGGGGTGCACAGGACAAGGGGCAATTGGAAGATGTTTATTCAGGGGAAATTTTGCCCAGGTGTAAGAAAAAATATTCTCCACTGTAAAAACAATTGGACACTGTATTGTATTGCCCAGAGAAGTAATGGGAGTTTCCTCAATAGAAATATTCAAGACTTGGCTTGACAGGGCCCTTGATTTAATGCCTTGATTTTAAAAGGAAGCCAGGTATCTCCAGGGATTCTTTCCCAGCCTAAAATTTCCTATAATTCAAATCCTGCCGTCACGGTGCTTGTCATGCTGAGATGTGCTACAGCATTCTGCTCTCAGAGGAGCTTCCTTCAGTTAGAGGCTTCTTCTGTAGAACTTAATTTGTTTCACTTTCATTTCATTGTTGTCCCTTCTGCTTACGTTTTCACTTTTACTTCGTCATGACTTTATTACTGCTTTATGCAAGTTTCCTTTGAAAGATCCCTGAAGAAAGTCTCACTGCTTTTTTACCCCCACTACTTTTTCCTCTGTCTTCAGCACCTTATTTGGGTGACACATAAGCCTTTCTTGTAAGGCCTCAGGGGCCTGCAGGAGTTACTCAGGTGCAGTGTGTGTAGATAGGTTGTTTGTGTTTGCTTCATTTCCCAAGTTGTATATGTAGCAGTGGTAAATCAGGCCCAGTGTATTCATAAAACAATCTTTTACAGGTTCTAAGAGTTCGCAGACATTAAAAGTACACTTGTGAACGATGGAGGGGAAAAAAAAAATCAGTGCTGCTTGGGTTATCCTGGCTGCTGCTAGGTTGCACAGATGATGGCGAAGCTCCTACTCCGTCCACTGATGATGCAAATATCCTGACTCGATTGCTCTCCTCTAGCTGGATGCTTGCACTCATCATAAACTCAGTGATTTTTGAGGCCTTTGTCCCTTTCAGATGTGACTGAAATTAGCCACGGGGTTCGTAAGTAGGGGCTCTGGCAGGGCTCTGGCACAAGGCCTCCCCCCCGGCCGGCTAGGCAGAGAAGCTGCGCAGTGCCAGCTCCCAGC
>NW_009630013.1:0-4234 GCF_000690535.1 Cariama cristata
AGGACTGCTGGTAGATGATGCAGAGTGGCATGGCCACTAGCTTTACCTTCTCCTGGTAAAGCTAGTGATAGGCTGCCTTGGAGAGAATCCAGCACTGCAGCAATAGAAACCTCCAAGACCACTTTAGACAGCCGTTGTTGGGGATGATATGAACGTAGTCTGTTCTGCCCCAGCACAGAGGAGGATTTTTAATGATGCGCATCCTTCCATTGACTCTGTCTTGTGGTTAATAAATAAAGTTTCCTTGTTTGCACTTTCAGGGCTCTTCACCTACCACCTTTCAATCAATACTGAAAGGTCAGCTCTGATAGCCAGCCAGCCAATACTGCTAGACTCCACTGCCCATGGATTGCTCTTTTGAATAAGCACAGTTTTAACCCTCTCTCATGTTACTTCTCACATTCCCAATAAAAATTGTCAAGTGTTAATCATTAAAAAAATTCTGTGCTGCAATATAAACCTTTTGTAAGCAAGATGTCAGCACCCTAAAAGCTTGAAAATATAATTTAAATTGTTCTCCTCATCCATCTACATTGAATTAGTATATTTTATATTTTAATCATAATTTCTCTAGAGCAAGGACTATATTTTTGTTATCTGTTCAGGCCATGCTTAATGTCCAGCTTAGTCTTAGTTTACAATACAGACCTGCAAGCACTAGTGCAATAAAGTGACATTTAGGATTCACTGAAATGCATCTCAAGGAATAATACAGCCTGGACTTACATTTGCAGTATCAAAACATTTTGACAAGCTATTTCAATTTTACAAACTTTAACTGTAAAGGTAGACAGTTCTCATATCAGAGTCTGCCTTTAAAAACAAAAACCAAAAAAAAAAAAACCACAAACAAACAAAAAAGACCAAAAAAAACCCAAGCCAAAACCAGCTGATCCATTTCTAAAACTGAAGCTAGAAGAAAAGACACTGGTCACTAAAAATAAAGACAGAAGCATTTTCAGAGATCTATAGTCATCTTCCTGGGAAGAGAGCTGTTTGTCATCTCTGTGAAAATCTTACCAAATCAAGTAAAAATGTTGACCCTTATATGGAAGAAAGCAGTCTGCATGCAGTACAGACATGCTGGAGCTTTCAGCAGCCAGATCCCATTCTCATGGCGATGCTTAAACCCTCCGCAGTTGCCTGTGACAGGGTTTCACAGGAGACCTGGTCACAGAGCAACAGGACCCACTTCACTGCCTGTGGGTGGCTGTGGACCAAGGGCAGTGGATGTCAAGGAAACTACTTGTTCATAGTCCTAGTGAGCTTCTTGGTGCACTCCCAGCAGCAGGAAAGGAACAAGCAACCAAAGCTGAGACAGACTGCAGGACCAGAATCAGACTGGGGAAATAGGGCTGTGGCTGGAGGTTAATAGTGAACAGAGAAATGTCTGACTGGAGACTTGGAGTCGAGAAACAGAGGAAAAGGGTGAGGGGAGAGAAGAAAGCAACTACCAGTGTCTCTGTTAGTCACTTCCCACTGCAGGAGTGTGTGGAGGAGCAGGGAGGTCACATTGATCAAAAGAAAGCATTGAGGGAGGAGAGGAGACAGGGACTGGTTGTGCCAGGGGACACAGCAGGAACCAGTGTGCATGTGAAGGGGAAACAGCTTTGACAAGGAACTGGGAAAGAGCTGAGACCTGCTAGGCAAGGAGACCAGAGCAAAGTGTGAAAAAGGGAAGAGGTAGATGCCTCAGGATGGGACTTGGCATATTTTATTCTCTTTAAAAAAAAAAAAAAAAAAAAAAAGAAAAAAAAAAGTCTATCAAAATTCAAAATTAAAAACAGTAAAAGAAATTTGAGTTTACCAAATCAGCCATTCAAGGGCCAGGAAATGTTAAGCTAAGACTGTCCCTGGAATCTCAGTGTAGTCTCCTTCAGTCTATGAGTTATAGTACAGTCTTACATGACTAAGCTTTGAATTTCCAACATTGCAACTTAACCCCTTCTGATTCAACTTTGTGTTACTCTGCCTTCTATGGAAAACACACTTACATAAACCAAACAGTATCCTCAAGAAACTAAATCATCTGTTCAACATATTAAATAAAAACAACAGTATTGATAATATACATCCTGCCTTGAATTTTGCAGAAAAAAATCTTTGAAATAACATATAATTAAACTGGAAAAATTGTTGCAGTGAGATTCTATAGAGACAAATGAGTCTAATAATCATATATAATCATAACTGAAAAGATTAGAAGAAATTTTAAAATAAGAGCAATTAGAAGAATATTGTCATCAGCACAAATGTAGGAAGGAACATCCCCCGTTCCTTGCAGAACAGTAGGCTGCCTGACAAACAGTAGACACCACCCTTGGTCACTGGAAAGGAGAGGTCAGAAAAACTTCATCATAGAAGAGTAAAAGGCAGGGCTTTGGGTCCATCAGGAGGGCAGAACTGGGGATCCAAAAAAATCCTACTCTGTCAGCTCAGGGCACAAAGACGATAGCTGGAAACACAGATCCCCCAGGCTGGACCATGCAAAAGCAGATTATTTTTTTTTTTTTCCTGAGGGAAGTTGAAGCTTGAAGGCAAAACAAGCCCATCTGAAGAGCATGCTAGCTTATTTTAGTTACTCTGGTGTTTTAGCTGGTTTTTTTCTTTGAGTTTTCAGCAGTTGCTGTTCATTGCCAAGCCTGTTGTTTAACACATGACTGAATAAAATCTTGAGTATCTTTCCCAGCCTACTGGGCTAGAAGAGGGACCTGCCCTCTCTTTCTCTAGCCCCAAACAACACAGAGCCCTTGCAACTAGTATGTTTCTCCCTGGTGGAGAACAGCCACAGACCCATTTAGTCACAGGTGTCACGCCCTACTTTAATTCTCCAGAACACACTCCATTGCAAATACCCATCACACCGAACAAGAGAAAAAGTTGGCAAAGCTCTGCTCCAAAGAAAGAATGAACACTTTCTTCTTTCTTTCATTTTTTGTTGTTGTTTCAAAAAAAGGGACAGTCTTGCTGGATGAGTTCACTCTGCAGGTGCTCACAAAGAACCAAGATTTGACTCATTCTTGAGTTTCACCTTAGTTATTAAGCATGGCTTGAACAGATTCAACTGCCTGTCAGGGTCAATCCATGGGCAGCAATGCATCATACTACCTCATGTGAATAGTAAGAGGGGAAAAGCCTGTTTTAGCACTCTGCTCCCCAGTTTCTGGCAGGGGAACCTTGTCCATGCAACCTAGTTTGGACATGCTGTTACCACAAATACAATAACTCTGTTGTGCCATCAAGCAGTGGTCATGGCGGCTTATTAAATGACATGACACAGTAAAAAGGGATCAATGAATTCAAAACTTCCTACTTTTAAAGCATATGTGCGGCTGGTTGCAGTGCATTCTACATGAAAACACCTTAGGAAGCAATTGCTCAAGAAAACCCTGTTCTGTCATCTTAATCTTGTGCACTGCAGGTTTGTTCCAGTAAAACTTTCACTGTCTGCTAGTGATATTTTCTTTCAGGAGCTGAGGCTTATTCTCCATCATTACTCTAATCTACAGCTACAGCTGGGAGAGATGTTCTCCCCTGGGAAGTAATTCACTCAGAGAAAAGTTCACATTTGGTTTCATGCATTGCTACTTATCTGCTTCAAGTCCTGCACAGCAAATCCCCAGCCACACATTAGGAATGAAATCAGCCACCATCATTTTCCACAAGAAGAGATGGAATAAGTCTCACATCCATTGCGCAAGAGTAACTCAATAGATAAACTGCAAGGTCCAAACCCTGAAAAATCTTTTCAAATTGTCCCAGTAACTTTTTGAGGTATGGACAGATGTACAAGGCAGATAGCTTTGGAGTGAGAAATGTTCATCATTCAGCACTGGGAGGGGGATAAATAGCAATATTTAATCTGCATTCTTTATCTGAGTGACAGAACTGTCCTATGAATAACGGGTTAGAGGCCAAAACCTCACCTCATGTACATCAGAGTAAATTGAAATTAGTGGACCTACACCTATTTGTACCAGCCAAAGGGCTGGTCCTGAACAGAGATAGTGACTTTGAGTGCTTATCATTACACCATTTTAAAGTTACTATATTTTTTTAAGTCAAAAGAATTACATCAGTGTAAAGCTAGCATAATAAGCAAGCGTGTCCGACTCTTTTATTTTTTTGCCTATGCTTTTTAGCTATAAAACTTCTGATAAAAATCTCGTTCACATGACAAAACTGCTGGTGCACACTGTAGAAGTTATTGGGGGGGGGGGGGGGGGGGGGGTTT
>NW_009630013.1:4265-30446 GCF_000690535.1 Cariama cristata
GGGGGATTTGTGCTTTTGCAGGACAAGTCATGAGGCGACAGAACCTGTGACCAGCCTCTAATGATGAAGTGAGACTCTCATTAAGCTCAGCTTTGAAAAAGATAGGCAAATTGCGAAAGAAAGGCAAGACTTGATACTAAATTTAATAAACTAAAAAGTACCTAAGACGTTTTCAAAAAGCAGAAAAACAAGAAAATTTAAAGATCAGGCTGCCTATTCTGCAAAACTTTAGTCATCTTTGACGAATCACAAGCACTGAACCTCTGAGTGAGGCCTCTTGCCAACATTGCTTAACTCTTATCTACTGGTTGCATGCCAGCTTCCCAGCGTGGATGCCAGTAATTCATAAGGCAAATCACACACAGCCAGAACATATAATCTCTCTGACGTGGCAAGTGGTAGTCAGACAACAGGTGATAGTATGTCTGATGGGATTTAACGCCCTACAAATATCCTTGTGTTTTAGGCATTATTGAAGATAAAGGGTAATCTACTGGAATAGCCAAAATTATTTGTGAGAAGATGTTATGATGTTTAGCACAATTTTGTCTCCTTCTCTCTTGCCTCAGATGTTTGGATGTCAAGGGCTGCAAAGCACCACTGGGTCAGCTAAATACAGAGTTCTGGAACTGCAAGAAAACTGCTTCATGTAGCATCATAAAATATATATCCAGGCAAACTTTCTTCTTCCCAGGGTATGGGAAAAAAGGAATACTCTGCTTTGTTTGACAACTATTTCAGAGCTGTTAAATAATAACTCACAGCTATCAGGCTAGCATGGAAAAGGTTATCATTGCCCTATTAACAGAAGAGAGAATTAATGATGGCAGAAGGTTAATGCAACAAACTGAATTGCAGGTATACGGGAACATATGTAGACTGCCATTTGTCAATGGTATCAAAATCCCTACAGTCAGCCCTGGGGTACTCTTCATGACTTGATAATAAAGGAGAGAGAGAAATAAATTCAAGTTAATGGGAAAATACCTACCAGAACCAAGTTCCAGAACAGAAAAAAATCTTTCTTTTATCAAAGGACTTTCAGGTTGGCATACTATCAAATCTTCACACATCTTAAACTTCAAAGCAATTCTTTGCTAAATTGTCACTGCAGATCAAGAGTAACATTCAGGTGCTCAGTGATGCATAAAAGACACACACTTTCCTTCCACACATGGCCTTGTTCACACCAAGACTGAGCATCTTTTCTTAGGCCTACCCAATACATGCGCTTTAGTAGCCCAAGGGGAGAGGATAGTGGTCTAACTACCAATAGTACAACCAGTATCTCAGCTCCTCGAAACCACAGAGCACCAACTCTGATCCCAGCTACACCTACTCAGCCCTTGGGCTTTCTGCAGCAGCTTTTATTAGCACCACTCAGCTGACCTTGAAGGCTTGTTTTCAGCAGTGAGATTGTGGTCAAAGGCATTCCAATGACTAAGGCACAAGTGTGTTTTTTGAGAGACAGTTTCAGTTCTTTCAATTCTTACCTCTGCTATAGTCTTTTTTTTTAAAAAAATCTTGGAGAAATCCTTCATTTCCATAATCATTTCTAAAATAGCCTTGCTAAACTGGACATCTGATTGCTCTGGTTTCCAGAGGCCACTCAGGAACCAGCACCTCTAAGGTACCAGTAATTCACCTTACCTGCTGAAGGCATGCTGCATTCACGCTGCTTAGAAATCCCATTTGACCTGAGGCTCAGTAGTGTCAGAGGGTCTCCAAGAGCCTGTAAGAAACAGCATCAGGCAGACAGTGGAGCCAAGATCTCACTACAGGGGTGAATGGCGTAGCTTGATAGCTGGGGATCTAATTGCAGCCTTGTAGGCTGCTGTAAGCTCTATGTGCAGCCTGGGTTTGGTCCTAAATCTACCAACAATCACCCCAGAGGTGACCCCTAGACCAAACAGTATAGCCAAAAGGGACTTTTGTTTTGAGGCTGCTGTGATCAGCCCTATACATAGCAGGGTCACTGCCACCAATGTTTCAGGTCAACACCAACAGAATGAGGCTTACAAATTTCACAGATGTCTTGTGACACATAAAAATAAAATAGGCATATGATATTCAGATACTACAATAACACAGGTTATCAAGTACTTCATCTAGACTGTAAAAGCCAAAACTCCACCCATTGTCTAAGGGCATATAGCACTTGCTTTAAGTGTGCAGCTGTTGCCCAAAGCTTCCCCATAATACATATGTTGCTGATTGTTGCATCCTCAGAGGTGGCTGTATTGCTGTTGTTTTCCTTCCCATGTGCTGGATGCAGAGTATTTATAGGTTTGTATTTACTAGGAAAATATTGGCAAAATAAAAGAAGCATTAATATATTTTACAGTGAAAATAACCATTTACTTGGAATACCAGGACAAAAAACTAGCTCTGTTAGAATTAATCGTATCTCATCTTTCATGCTTTGGCAAAAACAAAATATCCTTCAAGAGTGCTGCATGTTACCCAAATAATAAGTTGTTCTCTAAACAGCACATGATGTCCTTCAGAAACTGCATGGAAGTACCATTGACTGATCAATTTAAAAGGAGTAGTCCATGGAGAAAGCATGTAAACCAAGGCCACAGTTTCAGCAGAATAAAATTAGATGTGTGATGTTAGACCTACATTGTTCTTCCTGCCCTGCTCTGCTTCACTTCCAGGCATTCTACACAACCCATCCTGTTTATTTGGATGAGCTCTGAAGGGTCTGGAATAATTATTTTGGGATACTGTCCCAGATTTGTGGGATACTGATGTGAAACACAACTCCTTTCATGCATTGGATGCTTTGTCTGCTCTTTTTTCAAATTCTAACTACTCAGACTAATATTAGTGAAGTTATCTTGTGCCCTGATTTTAGTGAAACACTTCCTTTTCCAGTTTAATATATCATTTTCTGATGCATTGGACAATACTCTATCTAGTCGTGTCGTGGGAGATGTGTCTGAAGTCCCTGGTCAGTGGTGGAGATAGCCTGCAGTAGCAGACAATGACAGATGATGCTCTTCAGCAGGGCTCCTCAGTCCAGCCTCACAGCCCTCTCCTACTCCATCATCAGGAGCACCACGCACAGCTGGCCCTGTTTAGCACAGACTGGCCTGGAGCAGGAGAGCCCCTGCAACTCTGCAAGTTGGGTACTAGTCTAGTGGCAGAGAACCAGTAGAGGAGCCAACAGTGCAAGAAAAATGTGATGGACTAGTCAAGCCATTTTCCTTTTAGGAAACATCAGCAGTATCTTCCTAGGTGTACAAAATGTCTTCTTTTTGTCACACAAGCCAATTGGGAAATACCTTTGTTTGCCCAACGTTATTGCTATATGAAGTGATATTTTCTATACATCTTTCAGGAGCAAGACCCCAATTTGCACTCAGTTGTCTGAACTGAGATGCACTCAGTTCCTTGAACATTCTCCTATGGTATAAGCAGAAAGACTGAACAGCTCTGATGCTATTAGTCCAACTTAGAGTAAGGTTAGTAATGCTTACTGAGCATTAGTGATAAACTCACTCCATAACACTATGTTACAGGAAAAATATAATCTATTTTGAGAAATAGAAGTGTATGTTATCAGAAGCTGTCAGAAAAAAAAAACAGTTCCTCTTAGAAAAAGAGCAATAGAAATATGAGAATGTCTTAGTCACTCTAACTAAAGACAGCTTTATACTCATGAAAAAACTCTTCTGCGGCAATTTTAAAATATAGGCACATGGTTTCACAGAATCATCATTTCTTACCATCTTCTTACTGAGTTACATGCTATACCTTAATAATGCACACTCTAAAGAGTCAAGCAATTGCTTTCCTTTTCCTAGTAATTCTCTTATTTGTACAATTTTAATTATTATTAATGTGAAGGTTATTTCTGAGAGATACTTTTTAGTATTCAGCTTATCCACGTTCACTTCTATACTTCCTGGTGTATAGGTGATAGTAAAAGCCATGGCATGAAAAAAATTTCCCTGGCATAGCAAGGAAATTAGACAACCAACTACATCCAAAAATAAAGCAGCAGTAAAGATACAGAACATATTAATGAAATTTTGTATCGTATGCTGCTGCCACACATGTGATTCAGAAGTTGTGTATCTTATAAGTAAAGCACTTGGAAAGGTCATATTTGGTAATGGCAACAGGGGCGAAAGACAGCAGAACAGTTCAATGTTTGGGAAACGTGTGTATAAATGAGCCATAGCTTGGCTGTGAGACCGGGGGCTGTTGGTGGTGGGCAAATCACTCCTGTCAATATGGGCTACTCCATCTGATATTGGGTCAATGACTGTGTTTCCTTGGTGAAAGAAGCTAGGGAAGAAAACAGCAAGAGTCAGAAAACTAGAGGAGTTGCCCTCTCTTGTCAATCTAGGCGCTGAGAGAGACAGCAGGAAAAAGACTGTGTGGCAATAATTATATACAGTTATGTAATCAGAAATTATCCTCACGAGACAAACCCATTAAGGGAGGTAAATGAAAGTAGGGCACACAACGGAGGTTGTTGCAGTTGGTTGCTTTTTGCCACCTAATTTTTCATTGTTATTTGCATTATTTTCTATAAATAGCTTCTGTATACGTGTATATATATGGAACTAAGACTACAATACCTTTTAGTGTTTAATAATCCATTTCTTTTTCCAAAGGAAAATTGGGAGAAGCTACAGTGCCCTGCAAGGCAAATATTTTCTTATTCATGAGGTCTGAAAAACATCAATATTGCAAATTACTGTTTGCAATATTCTAGGGCATTAACTCTTCCTCCCTCCACATATACATTACGACAAATACACTAAATTTCTCTTCCAGCAAATTTGTTTGTAGTAACTTCTAACATAACTGTTTGCAATTACTGTCTGCTACTGAGTTATAGCAAGACTGATCAGTTTGATTAGAGTTGGTTAGCTGTTTCTAGACAGGCATTTTATTTGAAAAATATAGCTAGTTTTTTACCATCATCTACAGAATGAATGTTCTTTATGTGTTTTAAATGCTCATTGTTTGAAATTATGCAGCAGATATATATTGCAGCATACTAAAGAATGATTAACCCTTTAATCTTGCTGACAGCAGTTTCAGCTGTTGATTTTCAGTGTGGACAGCCATCCATGGCACTTACTTTCACTTATCCTCCATCACCTGGCATACTTTCAGATGCACCAAGAGCCTCACGCAGACTTTTGACAGAAGCACCCTCCCACAGGAGTAATCAGGTCACTTCTTTCAAACTGGCCTGTGAACAAAGTTTTGCTGCCAGAAATGTTGGGGACTTGGGGGAGGCATACAGGAAAGAAAAGGTGGCTCCTTTGCTTCACTGAAGACCAGGCTTTGCTGGATTAGTAGCAGCCCCTGAAGATGCTCTGCCTCTGTGGTTCAGCTGGACACTTCTGCTGGAACCTAGCCAGGTTTCTTCTGCCTGACTTTGTTGAAGGAACTTCTGTGTCTCCACTGGGTCTACAGACATGGAAATGAATTCTGAGTTTAAGTCTGTTTTTCCAGCAGCACTTACCAAAGTGGAGGAGACCTTCTCAACAGATGAGTAAAAAAAAGTGGCAAGCTGCACACACAATGCTGTGTTGTATCCCAAAGCACCTTCAGCATAGTTTTACCAGCAGCTGATAGCCTGAGCTATTAAAATATTGACATTGATTAGTGTCTTTTGTTGAAACACCTCTCTCTTCAGTCCCAAGGAAAGGCCATGTCTCATATTCTGCTTGCTGTTATATGCAGCTTACAGTGCTGCTTGCCAAGTGTGTCCTAGAAAGACTAATGATGTTTACAGTGCTTCATACACATTTGGACACAATATTTTCGTGATAATCACACCTAGAATTCAGACCACCCCTTGAGATGGCCTTCTCTGAGCAGAAAAAGAAATATCTACTAGTGAAAATGATTGGTAAAGCAATATAGACCTTCATGAATGGTTAATTTCTCTACACCTTTTAAAATTGCAGTTGCAACTTATATAATTACAATTATACAATTGCAACTTATAATACATACAAAAGAATTTCAAAATATATTACAGCCGATCTCTTGTGGTGGAGCTTAGACCACTGCTGCAGAACTCTGTGCACAGAGGATTGATTCATATCAATTTTTGACCTATGTGAATTGACAAGCTACAGACCTACTGCGTGCACCACCGCTGTGTGCATGCTCTTGCTGGGAAGTCTATGGGAGTTGTATCACGCCTCTCCCTCCTGCCCAGTCCTCTGAAACCTTAGCACTGCCCAGAGTAGTATGTGTTCACTGAATTAAAGGGTGCAGCAATGCTGACATAGCCTCCTTGTCCGATCCCAGTTCTTTTGCACACCTTTGTATAAATCACAATACACCCAGACTGTCACCACAGCAACTCTGCCAGCTTAGATTAGATGCTACTAGTGTAACACACAAAAATGCCCCAGGGCAAGCCAGGTCCCCAGTTACATATACACTAACGAAACCATCACCAGAACTGCCTGTTTCAGCAGTGAAACCACCAATAGATTATATATGGAACATATCATTAAAGTTAATGCACCTGAAAGAAAAATGAAGAGAAATGGCACTTAAACAGCAAAATGGAGGGACCAGAACTGGGATTCAGTAACAGCCAGATGAAGCTGAAACTCCCTGATATTTTCCAACCATTAAACTGCTTCACTCTCCTCGATGACAAGTATTAGTGAAAAACACTGAAGCATCAGACAGTTCCCACATGACCTGCTTTGTTAGATGTTCCTTCTCTGAGAGGTTAACCAACCTGCTTACTCACTCATCTCTCATTTGGATTGAAGGGCAAGACAAAGAAGCTTTCCCGCAATGCAAGAATTAAAGTACAGAAGCAGTTGTTGGGGATGGATATAACCATATTGGGGAAGTACAACGTTCATATTTTTCTTTAAGATTAGGTGAAAACTCTCAGTCCTCCTTGCCTCAGCTATTGTAATACCTTCCCAGTTACAATCTATTTTGGTTGCTTTAATTGTTCTGGGGGACTTGAGCTAGTAGCCAGGCAGTAAACACCTGCACTCCAACTCTGCCCTCTGAAAAACATCTGTATTGCCTCCTTTAACTCTTTCTCTACTTCCTGAGAAACTTCTGGCATCATTACACAGGCTCACAAATTGAGAGCAGAGCTCTGTTAAAACACAGAAATTAAAATTCAAAGCAGAAGCTTGTGATTCAAAGCAAGGTGTGCTATCTCACTCATACTCACTTACCAGCCCTAGCCCTTTCAAAGGCATGATGGTGCTTTCAACTATCACATACTGTCCAGTAAACACTTACCTAAGACTGGTGGATGTCAAGAGATCCTCAATATGCCTATTTCTTTCCACTGATGCAGCAGTCAACATGATATTGGTCTGTACCAACAAGGTATTGTGCCACATTGTGCTGAAATTCAAACAACTGGTGCAAGATGACTTGAATGAACTCCAGGTAACTGAGGATATTATTGCCTTCCCAAGGGTGAAACGACAATGTTGTCAGCTCCTCAGAAAAGGAGGAATATGTATTGTTCATCAGCAACATTTGAGCTGCTTCAGGGACAACATCGGTGTAACACAAACGAATCACAGTGGAAAGCCTATCTTTTATATGAGATATGCATCTGAGGCCCCAAGAGATGGGACAGAGGGAAGCAGAAAGACCGAGTGCATAAGCGTACGTGACAGAGGAGCTGGGGGATTGAGAACTACTATGGATATATGCTCGCTTACATGGCAACAGGAAAGGATTAATGTCCTTCCTGTAGAAACACATTCAGAAATGCTGTTGCCAAGAGAGAGAGGTAAGGCCTGTAAACAGCTGAAGAAGCTCCTAAGGATATCTACATAGAATTTTATGGTAACCCAAACCGGTTTGCATGGCTTTTGCTAAGTGCATTTTTTGTATAAGGCAAATGCTTTAAATTGTTTAGTTTAAATATTTCAAAGTATTTTCTCCCTGTTCACAGATAAAAGATGAAGAAAGCGCACTGCCAAATGCAATGTTAGTAATCTTCTGAGATCTCAGCATTCAGTTTTATAAATATTCTGTAACTGTAGGCAGATTGTTTCCAAGCAGTGTGCACTTAGGGCTAAAGTTCACATTGCAGAATCACAGAATCATTTATGTTGGAAAGGACCTCCTGAGATCACATAGTCCAACCCCCCAGCTCAGAGTCAGCTACAGCAATTTGCACAGGACCATGTCATCAGGTTTTTAGTATCTTGAGAGGCAGAGACTCCACAACCTCTCTGAGCAACCTGTGCCAGTGCTTGACCACCCTCACAGTAAAAAAATGTTTTCTTACATTCAGGTGGAATTTCACGTGTTTCAAATTGTGTTCATTGCCACTTGTCCTGTCACTGGGCACCACTGAGAAGAGTCTGGTGGTCTCTCTTCTTTGCTACCTCCCATTAGGTGTTTATACATGTTGGTAAGATCCCCTTTGAGCCTGCTCTCCTCCAGGATGAACAATCCCAACTCTCTGAGCCTTTCCACATAGCAGAGATGCTCCAGTCCCTTAATCCTCTTAGCAAACCTGCATTGAACTCTGCCCAGTAAGTCCATACATTCTTGTACTAGGGAGTCCAGAGCTGGCTACAGCATTCCAGATGTAGCTGTATCAGTGCTGAGAAGAAAGGAAGGATCACTTCCCTCAACCTAAGAATTTAAAGAGTCCTTACATACACTGGGTCACAAATAGAGAAGAAAAAGTAAAAAATTAACTCCAAGTGGACAGATATGGCATTGTAACAGGGGAGTAGAGAGCCAACAGTCCTTAGAAATTTTAGTTATCATGTAAGAAACAACCACTTCAAGGCTGAAGGCACACTGCCAAAATAGAGTACAGTTTTTTGTTAGGGCGCTCTCCTAGAACCTGGAGAACTATGTTTAGGTGTCCATTCTATCTCAGGTGAAGGACAAGACATATGAACATGAGCCACGTCTAACCCAAGAGCTAGCAGGTAGAAGAGCCCTTTTCTTGGGCTCTTCCACCCTGCTTTCTCTGGTGAGATCTACGTGATCTGAACACATGCTACACTGGGCGGTTTAGGTGGCAGACTCCTGGTCTGTGGTTCCCAACAGAATTTAGGATCAAGATATCCACCCAAAAGTTTGTCTCTGCCAAGTGTTGTGTGATTCTGCCAGTACACTAACAGAGTTGCAGATGTCCATGGGATTTTTAATAGTAGAAATGTAAGGACCTGTACAATTACACAGCAAAGCAGTATCAATGACAGTGGTACATATACATTGATGTCATGAACCTAAATGCCAAATTATCCCTGTTGTTAGTCTGTTCTCTAGCCAATATAGATGCTTTAATCTTGTTTGCCTTTTTCCTCTTGGCGGTAAATAACGCATAGCTCATTTAAGAAAACTGGACCAGACCTCAGGTGATGGCAAACAGCTTTGCCTGAGTCACTTAACTGGAATGTGTTTTGCACCCTTGCAGGAGTTCTTGCATTTTTAAAGTTCTTTTGGTAGAAGCACAGGAAGCAGTGCTTGGCAACACAGAGCTGGATGTTGACTGTTTCAAACACCATGCAGAATGCGCTGACCTGCTCATCACTCCCCAAGCCCTTAGCTGTAAGAACAACAACGTCATGGCAGAGATTACTCTGTTCTCCCTAAAACTGACCCAGAATTATTTCAAAGTGTGTGATGAAGAAAGACCAGGTATGCCTTCAGAATTGCCAGTGTTTACATGAACAGATACATAAACCACGGAGTAGGAGCTCCATGTAGGAGCACCATGAAACAGTAACAGTACAACACTAACGACTGACTTTCCCTTCCATTTCCACTGTATGTTGCTGACAAGTCCTCCAAATAGAAATGGATATGCAAATACATGAAAACAATTCCAAAATAATAATGTGTGCAAAACTCAGAGCTACAAGATGGATGTGAAACATTAATTTACTTAGTGTGAAACTGCTCTCTACAAGCCTTTTCACTCTGTCAATGAGATATAAGATGGTGGTAGCTATTTGATTGACTTTCATGCGAATCAAGTGTGCTCAGGAGATGCTTCTGGTTGCATCCTGGCTAATTTTCACATCTACATGACACTGTGTGAATTGCGAGCCCTGATTTGAACACTGACCCAGTACTCTTGGATGGCCAGAAGCTGAGTACTAGACTCACATTTTAAGAAAGCTGGAAGCTTGTGCAGGTGACTTAGAGATCAAGGCACCATTTGGAGTCAGGGAAGGAAGCTGTTGTGTAAACAGAGCTTTCACTTCAGCGCTGCACCTGAAGTGAAATAAGAGAGGTCTCTTGGGCTGGTGAGGATGCTCATCTTGAACACACAAAGTGTGAGATCATAAAAAAAAGCATTGGTTTTCTGTGAGAAACATTCGAGAGTAAAAATTGAAGCTTAGGCTTCTGTATAGTGTGCTTAGTCTTGACGCAAGTGGGAGCGATCACAGAGGGCAATAAACAGAAGTCACAGACAAAGAGCAATATGGCTTGGAAAGAAGAGGTCCATGAGGTTAAAAAAAAAAAAAAATCATAACAGAGCTGTAGCTAAAAAAGGGAATATGAAAGGATGAAAGCTACATCATTTTTCTATTAAGTCAGAGAATGATGCACATTTTATGCTCAGGAGTTTTGAAACCAAGCAGGCCCAGATCCCTGGTGGCACAAATAGCACTTTTTTCACTAGCGTATCCTTCTAGTTTGCATTCATTAAAGACAGTGAATGAACAGAGCTGTCCTATTTATAACTCATGGCATGTGGACTCCCAGGACTCCTTTACCTTATATGCTTCTCCTCCACTTATTTGTTCTTTCTCCTTTAGCTGAGTCAGGACAGCTGGATCTGTAGATGTGTGATGAACTGAACCAGGAAAGTGATCCAGATTAAAAACCAGCAAACCATTAATTATCCAGTTCCTGTTCTAATTCACTACTTGTGCACAAAACCAGGTATCCTGGCACACCTTAGGAGGCAGAGCAGGATGCAGACAGAGTAGCTGCTGGAAAGAGAGGTGAAGGACAGCTTAAGTACTCTGTGACCAAAATGTAAATGCATACAAAAAAAAGACAGTATAATTCATAGGAAATACATAGACATAAAGAGTTCTCTATCCCACGTGAAACCATGACTCCTGGCTGTTCATCAGAGATTATATTTTTCTGGAGATAGTCACTTTGTCATCAATTCCAAGTATTTCAATACCTCATTAAGACTATTAACATGGTTTTGCAGGTTATAGACATGGAGAACAACATTCGATTCTAGCAGAACAGCATCCCAACAAACACATCATATTTGTCAAAAAAAACCCCACCATTTGTTCAATTGCTGGGTAAAAGTGAAAGACAACATTTTCCAAATTAAGAACTGGAAAGTGTCCAGAGAAAGCACAAACTTGCTGTAATGTTGTCTTTTTAGGGTAGGCACTTCAGTGCAGGACTCAACTTTGACAGCAAGGCCACACCAGATGGTTCTTTAGCTAGGCTGAAAGTTGGTAAGCAGGAGAAATATTTCCTCATGCCATTTCCACCATCTTCCCTCCCTGACGGAGTCTCCTCTGCAGGGAACTGAATTTACCAAGGGAAACCATGTCCTGAACTGTCCAAATGGTACACAAGGTTTTTAGCAGCATCACACCGTATGAGTGGGAGTCATGCAGCTAAAATGCATCATGTTGATGCACTCCATTAATGGACAGAATAATATCTTTTAAAGTTAAGGTGGCACTACATTGTCACGATTCAAGTTATTTGACTGTAATATAATTTTTCAATTTTCAAATATTCTTAATGCAGCATTCTAAACAACGCATATAACTTTTTAACACTGCAATACAAAGCAATTGAGAGGCCATGTAGATATATATATATATTTTCTAAATAAGCCCCTAATCATTTTCTCTGTTGAAAGAGGAGCTAATGTATTGTCAGTGATTAATATGGCCTTGGTTATATTAAACTGCATCATTTCAGTTGTGGATGGCTTGGAAAACAGCACTACTTAATTTGCTGTGATCTTCCCTGGTCTCTGTGAATGACTATGGCTAATACTAAGACACCTAGTTTTCTTCTGTAGCAGCCACTTTCTTGTTAGTATTTCCTGCCAGTATGATCGGTTCCTTCTGAAGGCTTAACCCCAGCATTTCATTAGGAACAACTAGAAGCTTCCCCTCTGAAAATGAGAAAATTTGGGGAAATTATTGCTAAGTCTTATAAAATTTCTTCTAATCTTTGTAGAAAGTGCAATGTCTATTGCTCTTTCACATATATCTTGACTTCCTGGAATATTACTATCATAGTCACACTTAACAATACACACTTACAACTTCACATAAGGATGTAAACTTGCCCAGCTAGAATTGCATACAATAACACCTAAAATTGCCCTTAGCCTCGGCCATAGATCTCAATGGTAATTACCCAGCATCTTGTGTGTCCTGAGCCAGCAGACCTTATGTGCTGTCCTCTACACAGATAGTTTCTATCCCACAATTGATACATGGGATGGAGTTTGATTTATAGAAGACAATGTAAGTTGCCAGTTTTTATGTAAACAAGAGCAATTCCAAAAATACCTTACAAACATTTTTGCATTATAGTGACAGCTGACAGTTCTGGAAACACTTAGCAGAGAAATACAGAATTTTGAAATGTCTGAGGAATGTAAATTCTTGGTGCTTGCAATCTAACACAGTGGACTTGATCTTAAACAGAAAAGTGATCTGAAGAAGGAAACAGCTTTCAGCAGACTCAGTCATGTGGAAGTTCCCCCGGAGACTAATGAAACTCTGTCAAAACGCTCCCAGCTCTTTGCCTTACTCTAAGCAGGTCCTTCAGTTTTCAAACAGTAAAGAATTTGAAGGAGTCTTCTCTTTCAGTTCTCCTCAAACTCTCACTTCACCCTTGCTATAAATAGGCAGGGACACATTTTCATTTTTTTCAGTTCTACTATATGCTTCTAGCATTTTATTCAGCAGCTGAGAACACAGGAGACGGGACGAGCAGCCTGCTGCCTGCCTCCCATGGATGGCTGTGCAAAATCAGAGTCCTAGCATCACAGCATGTTGCAGCAGGCTAAGTCCAGGGTGTTTATTTTCCTGTGCAATGCAGCAGACATACAAAATGCAGGAGGAGAACACATTTTATATTTTTTTAAACAAGAGGACAAAACCAGGAGAAAATGTTTCTCCAATTGGGATTTTACAGTAAAAACAAAGTGTACTGAGCTGCTGTTTCACTTAGTTTTCTCCAACAGTTTAGACCTTCCCTGACTTGCACCACAAATTGTCTGAAACACTATCTCCTTAGAAAAGGAAAGGAGGTGATAGTAGTATGATACAGATAGGAAGGAAGCTGTGTACTCGTCACTCCTGATGGCCCTGGCCCGGGACCCACTGCAGGGAGCAGTCAGGGCTGATTCCCCGAAACATGGAGGAAGCTCAGAAAGGCCCCGTTTTCCTACCAACAGAGAAAGACACTGTCTGTGTTCTGGAAACAAAACATCTCTGTCCTTCCTCAGGAGGGCTGGATGCATACAGCCATAGCTTCCTCCTCAGCTCTGCAGTCTCTGTTCAGGCAGATGAACTTGGTTTACTGTCCTTTCTCCTAGATCAACTTTGCTGCAGAGACGAGTTTTGCAAAAGCTACAAGTATTAAGAGCTATTACTCAGCAACACAAAGAGGGCTTCAGTGGATCTGTTTAGATAGCTACTCCTAAAATGTGCAGTGAAAAAAACAAAAAACAAACAAAAAAAAAAAACAACAAAAAAAAAACCAAAACATTTTTCAAGTCTCCAATGTTAATCTGAAAAATCTACTTTTTCTTTCTTCTGTTTGCATGGCAAGTTTAAATTCAAGTCATTGCCCTTGGGGTAGCAGTATTGATCAAGCAATTCAGACACAAGAGCACTTAGCAGCAAAGCTCACAGGTGGCAGAAATAAAAACACTGCTTATCTTTATTCATCATCCTTACTGGCCTTTTCTGCATCTTCACAAATATCTGTTCAAAACAATTCTTGGGGCTTCACACTTAATCGGAAGTGGCATCAGTAAAAATTCAGGCCTGGACAACAAGGAAAGATGGTTATGATGAAAATTGCATGTGAAAACCTTCTCTCTTAACATCAGCGTGGATCTTTGCATTAAATGATATGAGAGGCTTAGGGCAATGATGCAGAGGCATTAATGGTTAACGTAGCGGTACACATTCCTTCATAATTGCCTCCCGTCATTTCTACAGTGTCCGTGGGACATTGCGAAGAGAAAAGGCCCAGTTTACAATCGGATGTCAACAGATCTTCTCAAACTTGGAGGTCATTTTTCTTTTTGAATGAATTGTCAAACTTGATTGTATTAAACTTACTTAGAGGGGCATCACCTCTGGTCAGGAAAAGGAAAAAGGGGCTACATGGCATTAAGTTACAGCTCTTACGAAAGAACAACTGTAAAAATAGAAAGCCGTGCCCTGGGACAATAATTTTGGCTGCTGTGAACGAAATTCAGCTATCGACTAAGAGGGTTTGCCTCCAATGGAATTGGTATAATTGCTCCCCCCTCATTTACATCTGCTGAGCTTGGCCTATTGACTGTTCTGAGGAAAGTAAGCACTTAGAAGCAGAAGTAACATGGAAAGAACAAAAAGAGCAAACATCATTACAACAAGGTACTAAACAGCTCTGAAACACCAAGAGAAAATGGAACTCAAGAGCATCACTGAAAACCTCATGCTTAAAATATATACCTGTAGTGCTCTAAAAGACACTTCTGGCACTGAGTACACAGGGACAAGCCATAATGACAGTGAAGCATTTTATTTTATTGAGTAATTCCAGGAAACATTTCAGATCTGTTAAACATAACTAAAGAGATAAATGATACCAGGAACTGTATTTCCTGAAAACTTGTATCTGTATAAAGAACGTGTTTATACAACTGAGTACTACTATTTCCTCCTTTTATGGCGTACTTTGCTTTCGTATTACCTTTCCATCCACAGTACCAAGTGTTTGTACACATGTCTGTCAAATACATATTTACTCACATGTGTCTATCTACCTATCACTGCCAGGTCCATGTGCTACCTGGCTTTCCATCAGCTGCAATGGATTGAGATCGGCACAATACAATACTGGTCATAGCAAAACATACACCTAGCAATACTCATGCTATGGTCTTGTAAACACTCTCACAGCTCACCCTGCAGTGTTGTGTGAAGATCTTTTTATGGTTCAGCACACCATGCCTTCACCTTTTCCAGTCTCTCGACCTGCAATTTGGCCAAGAACTGCCAGTGTTACAATGAACAGTGCAGTCCTGTCAAATGCCCTCAAACTCACAACTCTTTTCACTAACAAATAGCCATAAGCCTCCCTCAGACTGCGTTGTGCACACAGTAGGAAGCATTTTCAAACTGAACAGGCAGAAGAAGTGAAAGGAACAAAGGAAAGAAGTGCTGTGAGATTCAGAGTTGTTGGAGCCACCACAAAATCTTCAGCACTAAACAACCGCCAAGTGTTAAAGTCTAAAGGTGAAAGTTAAATCTTTCTAATTGAGAGAGCTGTTACTTATTTTACCTTTGTGCCCATGAGCTACAATGGACCAAGCCCCATTTCACTGAGTTCTGTGCTGAGGCACAGATAGTCCATATCCCCAAAACTGAAGTAACTTTCCTCCTGCTTATCCAGGTACACCTCTCTTCTCCCCGGAGGCTTCCTTCCACTCTTGGCCTGCAGGAACCAAATTTAACACTCATGCTCCTAGTACAGAATGAAATCAACAATAGAGCAAATCATTTGATATACAAATGAGAGCCTGAGAACAGAATTACACTACATGTAACGCTCACAAATCCTCCTGACAAACATCTAAGGAGCTTGAACTGCTTCCTTGCCTGTGGGGCCGTAAATACTTCATTTTTGCCCTTCAGTAAATTGTGCTTTCATCTAAACGCTCTGCTTCAGAACAAAATAGCTTTGAAACCTCAGTTTATCTGACACAAAAAGGTAGCTTTATGAAGTCTTTTATAACCTATGATCATACCAGATGGCTTAAAACACTGTTTGCTAGAAATACAAATTGGCAGAAAAAACCATCACTTAATATCACATTTGAAAGGTTGTTAACAAAAGTCACTAACAGGAAAAAAGAAAATTAAAATAACACACACTTGAGCCTGGGTCATTCTCAATTAGAAATGCAGTTCAAGGACACCAGCTAATGTTGCTCCAGGTTGGTATGTCATACTGGTGGCTTTCTATAAATTCTTCATTAGCAGCAGTGTCATAGGCTGTGGAGTCTTAGTCTCCTCTGCTCTTGGGACTAACCTGGAGACATCAGGAGTATCCTTGGTATGCCTTAATACCGCAAAGAGAAATAGAATTTGACACTTTCCTTGGGTTGTGATTCCAGCTTGTGCCATCCTGTATCATCTCCCTGGAGTTCATCTGAGCAAAGTGAAGCCTGGTATTCTGGCCACACAGATACAAGCTTGAATCACAGCAGTCTTGAATTCAAAGAACCACAAACACTTGCTAGTAGTTTTCATAGAATTCTTTTCTTACAAGTGACAGATGAGTCAAAAATTCAGGGAAATCAGATGAGTTTGCAACTTCATCACTTTTGATCTATGAAAGAAGGCATTGGGAACAAGTGAAATAAATTCCTTTAATTTTTCATACTTTCCTGGGATGATCAATGACTAATTCCAAGCTGTTCCCTACTTATCCTCTGTGGTCTGCATTTCTGCTCAGCACAGCATTTGTTCAAATATCTTTGATCACTTTTATGAGCAATGTTTAGAAAAGCTGAGAAGAAACTTGTCCACCTTGCTTGCAAAGAAAAAAACCCTCTCTCTCATTCTGCTTATACAGAACTTCCTTAAATAAAGAAAAAAAAATTAAGAGCTTTTAAATAAAAATTCTGAAATTGCAAGTTCATCCACATGAGGTCTTGCTTTAAAAAAGGAGGAGCAGCTTCACAGGGTGGGAGTCAGCTTCCTTCTTAAATGAAGGGTTACTGTTTGACAGAATAGTTTTCCAGGCACTACTTACCCCCCACCCCCCCCCCACCCCTCAAGCTTTAAGAACATTACAAAACACAGTAGAAAATTATTTACACCTGTCATATGTCTCATTTTTCAATGACCTGGCACTGCCACCATATTTAATACTACCCAGTACTCCGCCTTCTAAGATCTCTTTTCAGATGCTTGTAACTAAATGCCTGTGAAGGGGGTATCACACAAGCAACTTGAAAGAAATTAATTATTTTGCATTCTTCACTGGGTTTGGAAGCTAATAAGGCTTTAAAATCTCCACTTAATATGGAGGTAAGAAATACATACTCAGTAACTAAATGTGTCAACAGGCCAACAGGAGATATAATATGTGACCATACAGTTACAGAGAGCTTTGTTTAGGCACAACAGACGTGGGTTAAAGTTATTATCAGCCAGGTTAATTTACTTCCTAGCTTTTGACCTCTATGCAATTTTAAAGCTTTTTTTTTTATCAGTATAAAACTTTTTTTAATTTTTGAGGTACAGCTGTATAGCCAGGTAGGTAAAAATATCTTTAACAGTTAACTCTGTGATTGTGGGAGAGACTTTTCTGTATTAGTTATATTCATATGTAGAGAAAACCAACTCAAGGAACAAATTAAGATATTTATTTACGTATTGTTACAAATTTGTGGTTTTTTCCATTAAACATATTTAACAAGAAAACCTATTTGCACTCAGGCCTTTCAGCATTTTAATAAGCTAAAATATACACTTTTGGTGCCATATAAATTATGGTCAAAAATAATTCTCAAAGACATACTGAGGGGACAAAAGCTTTAGGCAAAATAACTCATGTTGAAATAGTCAATTCCCTTCAACAGTGGTTTCTATTTCATGAGACTGTGTTCTTTACACTAGCAAACTATATACAAACAATACACAAAACTACTATAAATGCAAAAATGTAAAAAATATACACAAACATATACACAAATTGCTGTGTTTGAGCTACTTTACTGTTAGAAATCCAGTACAAATGCATGATTTGTATTTATGTACTTAATTTGTAGTATCTAATTTTTAAATTGTAAACAAGATTCAGCATGTAGAGCAACTTAAAACAGTTGTCAGAAGCTTAAATCATGAGGCATGGAGACTGAGAGAACTATGCACACTAGGGATCCAAACTGACATAAATACCCACACCTTTTCTGACAATGCTTATATTGTTGTGAGATTTAGGATATTTAAGAGATTTAGAAATATTTAACTACTCTAAACAAATTCCTGGATTTCACTGTTTTACAAAATGCACACATTTCAACATTTAAAGTAAAATCAGTATCACATTTGCAGATATATGGATCATGTTCAGTAAGAGTGTCTTCTTCATAACCATTTAACAGCTTTTTGGTTTATTAAGAAACCTTTCTTGGCAACTCAGTTGAGCAACTGTAAATGAAAGCAAGCAATGGATGTTCACAACCACTTAATGAGAAAATAAAAACAGACACATCCCTTAAACACATATGACCTTGCTGGTGACTGACCTAATGCTTATCATTAGGCAAGTACACACAGGGTACGCTGCATCGCTAAAAAGCTGCAGTATTTAGGAACTGTCGACACCAGAAAGAACACGGAAGCTGCCTTTGCATGGATGTGATGATTTGTTGCTCTCAGCCACTGCTAGAATTCTTATGAAGCACAATTTTTGTTGTGGGTTTGTTGTTCTTTTTTTTCTTTTTTTTTTTTTAAAAAAAAAAAAAAAAAAAGAAGTGTGTCTTTTTTCAGGTACTTTCCAGGCACTGATCAACTTATTATTTGAAGTGCCACAATGTTTAAGAAAACCCAGGATGACAGTTCTGTCTATCAGGACAGTATCAGACTAAGTAATAGTAGTAGCAGTAGTAGTGTCAGTTCAACATCAGAGAATTTGAACATTAAACATGGACTGTGCCAGTTTACACTCACTACAAATATGAAAAGTGCTAGTATCTATAGCAACTGATTTCAGCGGAAAATTCAAGTACAACAATATTTTTGCAGATCTCATCGTGCTAACAGAGAATACAGTAATGTATCCGTAGGCTTCCATTTCCAGGAAATACGTCCAGAGTCAAATCTCACTTCATGTATTTTTTTAAGTGCCTGAAAACTCTTACAGTATTGAGCAGAGCATTTGATTAATCCCTTCTCATACATAATGCATACTTTTTGATTTAAACCACAAGCCGCTCCATACAAGACACATTTTGAAAACAAGGTCCTAATGTAAAGACTCATTTGGTGAGTTTTGAGTTTTGTTTTTTTTTTCTTTAAACATTTCAAAGACTGCAAGATCATGTTACAACCAAAAAACAATGCAGAATATACATCCAAAAATTATGAAACTGCTTGTAAAAATAAAATGTTGGAAAAAAATTAAATCAATTTCACTGAAAAGGCTCAATAAAGTGCAAGCAGTAAATGCAAGGGCTTACATGGTGAAAAGTGAAGTTTAATAAGTTTGTACAATCCGTATTGCTGATGACAATGAGAGAGAGACTCTATAAAAATGTTTCACCTTGACAGTATGCTCTCATATAAAAATATATTCTAATTGCATTGCAGTACAATCAGATCATGACAGAACTGAAAATTAAATGAACACTGAAATGCCACTGCTCCTTTTCAGCAATGTCAAAAAGGAAGAAAATATGTAGATTTATACTATTACAGTATATTCCAATTAACTGGATGAACTGGACCAGCCAAAATTACATAGTATGGTAATTGCAAATGAAAAAGATGCATTGCTACTTACTTGCATTGACTCATTGCCACTTCTTGAGAAGGCATTCAGTAGGTGCCAAATTACAAACCTGGAACTCACTCCTGTGCAAAAATGCTCAAGCTTTCAGCTCTCACTAAAGCAGAGCCCTCTAATTACTGGACAGGAGTATGAACTGCAGCTAGTATTTTTACATCAGAAAATATTTCATGTCATTAAATCTGTAGGTGTTTGTCCTCTCAAAAAGCATCTCCTTCTGCTTACAGCAAGTCATTTAACTGAAATAACCAGGTCTTCAAAGCGCACCACAACTTAGATGACTCCAGTGAATGAAAACAAAACTTTGTAATATCACCTGTCACCCAATGTAAGAATTTGTTTGTAACCGGAGTTTTGTTTTATGAAAAACAATAAAGCAGACTGCAGAAGTCTTCCCAGCAGAGGGGACATTTTCAAATCATTTACCTTCCAGCCAGATTCTTTGGTGTTCAGGAATAGTTAGTATAGTATCAGGATGAACAAGCAGTAACTGTTTTCCTTCATACACTCCTATTCGTCCTGTAAGGCCCATCAGCGAAGTTTCTGCTAGTGGTAGCTATTAAATAAAAGAGGGAAACTACTTCCTCATCACCCTTAGAGACTGAAGCCTGATCAATAGCACCTGATGTCCATCTTTCAGTGGAGATTTTCCACATAGCTTATTTGCAGGATTTCCACTTACGACAAGCACAGGGCTATGACAAACTTACATTCTGGCTAGTCATCTAAAGTGGTAAGTTGTTGAAATTCAAAATGAGTATTTTTCTATTCAGAACAGTCTTTACTTTTTATCCTCCAGTTTTTGCTAATACAAGGAAAAAAGTGTATTCCTGCACAGCTAGCGCTGAGCCTTTTAACTGCCCAGAAATGGCATAATGTCAGTTGCTTAATAGAGTTCTGTAGAAATCCTGGTCACCTATTAAACTGTAAATAATGTCAGTATCAACTTTGATTTTTGAAGTTTTGTCATTTGTTTGGTTTTTTGTTTGGTTGGTTTTTTTGTTTGTTTTTTTTTGTTTTGTTCTGTGTTTTATTTTTTAAATCTCACCCATCTCCAATTCAAATTAAATGACCCCAAATACTTATTGTCAAATAACCAATGATGCACACTTTAAATTAAAAATATCTTGTTAGAGCAGCAACTTTGCAACAATATGAACTTTAAATAAAAGCAGATTATTAAAATAAAGTCTGTATTGAATTTTAACCATGAATTATGAAATAATTTGGTTTTACTTTACTTAGGATTTCTCATTCTTACAAAGAACTGTTGGCCATAATAATACTATAACTGCTGTTTTCCTGAAGAATATTTTTAACATTGTAATTAGTGTAACAGAAGACAAAAGTGTTTTTACATTATATGAGTAGTTTAAACAAATTTAAGACACTTTTCTGTAGGATCATCATCAAAGGATGCTCTTTTCAATAATTTGTGTAAGCTTCTAAACCACATAAAGGATAACGCACATTACATTTTATTCACACTATAAAAAAAGCACAATATACAGGCCATATCGTTTAAAGTGCAACACAACAGAACATTTCTGCAACATTCAGGTTCTTCAAAGACCCACAAAAGTAGGTATTTAATATTTAGGAACAAATCCTGTTCATAGGTGTATCAACACTGAATCTAAATTCTGAATGGTTATCAAGCTTGCCCTTTGCTGTAAGTGCCACGCTAAAAGCGACGCTTATGACCACTAAACGATATTATCTTATCCGCTTCCATATTAAACAGCCATTATGTCTCACGCCCGAAATGAAAGCTTTTATCCTTTAGTCAGTGAAGAGCATCTGCAAAGCCCTTTATTGAAGACACTTCTTTGACTATGCTCAGAAAACATCTTTAAACTATGCTTAGTTTCACCATGCAGACTACTGCTTCAGAAGTTAAATCTACCAAGAAAAATATGGTAAACGGAATAGAGCAAGCATGCCTCTGAGATGGCAGCGCATGCTTTGCTATGTTTGGCACTATCTACCAAAAGTATTGGTAACACACAGTATAAGCAAGTACCAATTTGTTTTTCATTTCATAAATATTTTTGGTTGAATGTTTTGCTAATAATAGTTGAAAATCTCATTTGTTCCTGAGATCAGCATGACAAAACAAAGCGAGCTCCACCTAAAGCTGTCAACAGGACAATCTGCTGCATTTCCAGCCTTGCTACCTGCCTGCTGAGCCAGATTTATAATCTTAATCCTCCCCAAGGCGCCACTTCTGAGACTCTTCTTGACGCACATCTGGCCTGATCTGGTTTCTCATTCCACCTAGAACATTTGAGGTTGCCTCTGTTGCAACAATGAAAGGCTTCACCACAGTTGGTGGAATCTGGCGGAGGACTCCTCCTACTGCTCCGGTTACTCCTCTGTTTTCATGCTCACGAGCAGCAGTCTCATAGATTGTTTGGGCTGTGTCCGCAATCCCCTTCAAGAAAACAGAAATTAGTTACACCGAAAAAGAAAAAGCAACCTCTCTTAATTTTAAGGGAAACTTAGACTGTTCACTATTTGTCATCTTTGTGATTTGTATTCTAACTGTAGTACAACTATACTGATACAAATACGATTTATTTCTAATGAGGCTTAAAATAACACTACTATGAATTTACAGATGAAAATATTTCATGTAACTTCTGGTGGTACTTCTTGTGCACAAGGGAAGAAGCTGTGGGGTACAGTGAGCTATTAAAAAATGACAGAATTCACTGAAAACTCCCCTGTTGAGACCTAACTTCTTAGACACGGTATCGGGTACAACTAACTGAAAGTACAATACTGAAAGTACAATACAAAAAGTACAATACAAAAAGTACAATAAAAACAGGAGAGCATTCCGATTTTTAATATACTGTCATGGTAAAGAGAGCTTTACTTGTTTTAAATCCAGCATTATGCCTAAACTCTTAACAACCTCAGAATTAACAATAACTGGGGCGGGGGGGGAGTGGGAAGGGAAGGATGGACAACGTGAGGCGGGAAATCAGGTTTACATGTCTCAGAATAACTGTAAACCCTCACAACTGTAGAACACTGAAGTCCTATTCACATGCATCTGCATAACATCTTAGTTTATTTCTGCTTCTTTGATTTTTCCATGCAAAGTTTCTGTCTTCATCAATTATCTTAAACCAACAATCGCATTCAAAACTTAAATCCCCTTCTTCATTTGGCCAGCTTAAACTAACATCTGATATTTTATTTGCTGTCTTAGGAAATAATTCTTAAGTTTGGTTAAAGACAATTACTTTTTCACTCACCTCTTTTACTACACTGTATGCTTTGGCTACACCTTCCCGTAGGTCTACTGGCTGATGAGCTAAACGATGGCGAGGGAATCGTTTGATCTTTTTTGCTTCAATAAATGTAGGCCCTGGTGATACCATGTCATACGCAGTTTCTGCAGCTGCCTGAAGATCAGGAGCAAATGCAAATCATTTAAGAAGTCTTATAGCATCCAATCACAAATTTAAACTACTAACAGGCTGACATAATTGAAATAAAAGAATTCTAATTCCACTCAGTTCATTTACATCAGATTAAGGTTTTGTACAAAAACTTCTGGAATGGGTGCAGCTGTAATTATATATTAAGTTCTATAATGAAAGAATGAACGTTGTAGGTTTTGGCAGGTTTTTTTCTTTTTTATACTGCCTTAATCGCCATTCCTTCAAAGGCATCCTCTAATCTGTACAAAATGCTCAAGATAGAAACTGAAACATTTGATCAATAGTATGTTTTTCTTACAAACACACAAGCATACACACAATTCCACTCATGTGGATAATACCACTGTGTTTTTACTATGTATGTTCAAGCCTAGGCACATGCACAATTTTTGCAAAATTAGGTGGTAAAACTGTATTTTCATTATGTATTTTACATTAAGGAACATAAATTTATTAATGTTTTAATCCAAGATCACTTTAGGGTTAAATCCAGAAAGCTTTATAGAATTCGTGTATATCAAAATGATCAGTATTGGTTTTGAGGCATTTTTGGGGGGGGGTTGGTTGGTTTGGGTGGGGTTTTTTTGTTTGTTTGTTCATTTTGGTGGGTTTTTTTTGTTGGTTTTTTTTTTGTTTTGTTTTTTAAATACACACAGATAAGTGGACACTTTAGAAAAGTTAAGAATCAATTACTGGAAAAATACACATGTGCAAAGAACTCGTCTTTCTCAATATCAGTGATTTTTTAGTGCAGCTGAGTATTTTAGTATTAAACTGTACATCGTAATACATTAAAGACATTAAGAAACATGTAACAGCTTGGGTGTTCAGCAATATTTCAACACAATTTTCAATTGTTGCGTTTGATGCCATAGATTCCACCTGACAGACTGCTGCAAGCTTTGCCCGCTCTCTGCTTTCCTATTTATATAGCCGCTTTTTATTTTTTAGAGACATGCTCCTAACCTTAAATATATACCATTAACATACTAGCTTAATATACAGCACTTACTAGCAACACTTCTCATTTTATGTCTAACTCCAAAAGTAATACACTATACCTGTATAGTCTGAACCATTCTGTTTGTTAGCTCCAGTGCTGCCATTGCAGTGGAAGTACCAAAAGAAGCTGCTCCTCTTTGAAAGCCTCTTACAATACGGCCATCCTTTCGGTACTGCTCTATTGGTAACCACACCAAGTCTTTCAGACCTTGGACTGAAAATGAAGACAGAACATCATAGTTCGAAAGTTCTCTCAGATAAGCAGAATGCCTTGAGAGGAAGAGAAAACAAGTGGCAACATTGTTTGGGTTTTAGTTTTTTTTTTTTTTTTTGGGTTTTTTTTGGTTTGGGTTTTTTGTGTTTGTTTTTTTCTTTTTTTTTTTAAAAAAAAAAAAACTGCCATATGTGTCTGAATAGAAATAAGAATTAACTTACCCAACTGCACTAGCGAATGCATAGGCCCTACGCCTCCCAGAATTCCTGGTAGCTGGTTTTTCTTTATATCATTAAGCCATTCACTGATGGCATAGGAGAATAATTTATCCACACCTAATAAACTAAAATAAATAAAATTATCATTTTTTCTTCAAAAAATACAATTCCTAACAGGATAAATGCATTATTCACTGAAGTAAACAAAGATGTCATTTAAAGAAAAAAGGAAATCTGTTTTCAAGTGCCATCTTTTGTTGCTGTTGGCTAACCCAAGCATTTCACATGTAAGTGCTTCATAAAACAGAAGTTCAAGACTGCATAATCACATCCAGTTCAAGAGGAAGTAAACATACAACTAAAATTAAAAGAGTTTAGCACCAAGACTGCACATGTATTAAATACTGTCCCGAAAACAGATGTTCTTCTTGAATGCTATATGCTTGACAAATCCTAAAATCAAGAAATACTTGTAAAGTCAAAAAGTGTCTTGGATTTTAGAAGTACATCTTAACAGAGAATTTGCTTTTTGCTTGTTACGTTATTCAATTTGCAATACCAATGTTAACCTATAATTCAATAAACTTACCCATGTCTGTAACAAAGTCTCTTCAGCTTTAATTCTGAGCAGTTTAACTGAGCAAGCCCAATAAGAATCCCAGCTAGTGTCCCCTGTAAGTGAAATATTTTGTTATCACGAGTTTACTCATCCATCCTGTACAATCTGCAGGCAAGAAGTTAACTTCATCATCTCAAACTCTTATAGCATGCATTTCTGTCTAAACTGGTTCTCCCCCAGTCCCCCAAATGCTACTTCTACAGTGGTATGAAATATGTTACATGAAAACTTGCAAAAGCTGGAATCTGGCGTAATTGGTTACCCTAAGAAAAAAATCTAGATACAAGAGGGCTTCTTCAGAAATATTAAGATATAACAAATTATGTAAACATAGCTCTGGCATTAGCGTGTTCCAGGCATTCTAAAGCTGCTATTTCATGTTTCGATTTCTTTTGCAGCAGTGCAAATTCAAGAAGTTGCTTTTACTTGTCCATATTTTCTTACTCATTTGCCATGACAAAGTACAAATCTGGTTGTGCAAACAGGATTTTTTGAGGTCTGCTCTGTAAACTCAGTATGATAACCAATGCATATATTAAAAGGAACTATGAGTATTTTTTTAATCTGTATTAGATTCTGCCATTGCCACTGAAGCCCACACATTATTAGACTGCAAGTGAAGGAAACAAGGAGAAATAAATAAGACAGTAATTTATTCTGGCATTAATGAGGAAGAACACAAAATGCACAATTCTGGCAACAGATAGCGGTATCATCCTTTCAGGAGCACCATAGCTGTGTATAAAGATTTCCAGCCAGTCACTAAGTTGATAAATGTGACTTTCAAGTCTCATTCCAAGTTAGTCATACCTGGAGGATCCACCTCTTATTTTTCAAATTAAGAGTGAAACAACATTAAGCTTTATTGAAACTAAGAAAACAAACACACACACACACCCCCACACACCCCCC
>NW_009630014.1:0-4101 GCF_000690535.1 Cariama cristata
AATTATTTATACTATTATCTATTATTTTATTAGAGCTCTTGCGCTCTAAGAAAAATATCCTTAAAGAACTGCCATCTCTGTTCAGCTCCTTTATCCCCGAAGGCAGTTTCCCAGAGGGCCCCATACATCAGTTTCTTAAACAACTGAAAGTTCACCCTCCTAAAATTCAGGGTCTTGGCTTTATTCTTCATCTGGCCCGTATCATTCTAGATTGTGAATTCCATCAGAGCATGATCACTGCAGCCCAGGCTGTCACCAGTCTTGACCTCTCTACTTAGTCCTTCTGTGTTGGTGAGCAAAAGGACAAATCCTTCTCTTCTGGAGGGGCTTTCTACCACCTGGATTCAGAAATTATACTCCATGCACTCCAAGAGCCTACTGGGCTGCTTACTGCTTGCTGTGCCGCTTTTCCAGCAGACGTCAGGGTGGCTGAAGTCCTCCAGCAGACTCAGAGCCTGTGAGCATGATGCTTCTTGTAGCTGAACTATGAACGCTTTGTCTATGGGTTCCCCTAGGTTGGACAGCCTGAAGTAAACAACATCCACAAGGTTTCCTTCGTTGGCTAGGCCCCTAAATTTCACCCATAACCTCTCAACTGGTTCATCACTGTTTTTCAATGACCGCTCTGTCCAGCCAGCCCATTTTTTCACAGAGGGCAACATCCCTGCCCCTCCTTCCTTCTCTGTCCCTTCTGAAGAGTTTATAGCTGTCAATTGAAGTGCTTCAGGCATGCAATTCATCCCACCACATTTCAGTGACAGCAAGCAGCTCATAGCTTTCTAGCTGCACAACGGCGTCCAGCTTCTCCTGTTTGTTACCCATTCTGCGTGCATTGGTACAGAGGTACTTCAGTTGGGCTATCCACTGTGTCACCTTTTTAGATGAACATGCTCTAATTCCTTTGAGCCATTTCACAGTTGTTTTTACCTGCTGATTCCTAACACATCAGCAGCCCCTTGCTCTTCTCTGTTACTCAAAACTCCATCCTCTCCCCCTGCTAAATCTAGTTTAAATCTCTCCTTATAAGTCTGTCCAGCTTGTACCTAATCCCCATTTTGAATTTACTTAAGTCCCTTCTTCCAAAGGAAGCACTTTCTTTTTTCTCCACAAGGAAAGTAAACAAAGAAATAGTAATGTTTATTTCTTTCATAAAATACCTCACAGGTTAGAGAATTCATTAAAAACAGAAGAGATCTGCTAAATCTTTTCTCATCTTAAATCTCCCCTTTCTTAGCACCGTACTTTAAATACTGGGCCACAGACCACTGTAGGTAAAAAAAGGCAGGATGAAAAGCCTCATTCTCTGCCATTGAAATAATTGTACTTCGTACCTATGGCCAGTTATGTTCTGCGTTCACTCAGGGAGTTAGATCTCATGTGTGATATCAATATTGGACAAAGGGAACTACAAGTAGGGTCTATTTCCTCTTGTCTAAATGACATTACCTGCATAATGTTTAGCTCCTTTTTAAGAAGAATTACCTAAATAATATATATGTACTTTTGAAATATACCAGATTAGATTGGTGACTGACCAAAATTTAATATTGTCTCAAAACAATTTGATACTGCCATTTTTCTTCAACATGCTTCATGTGAATGTATAGATATCTGCAGACCTACTAAATATGTTTTGCATTTTTGCTGCCTTTGGAAAGATTTCTTCTTTCTTTAACCTTTTTTTTCTAAGAAAAAGAAGTTCTCAGGTTTAAAAGGTTTCCTTCAATGAGTAGATAAGAGTAAGTAATCATGCCATAGGCAGAACCAAAGCTTTGGTTCCTGGAGGCGTAGCACTGGATGGGATTTGTTGCACGTGTAGCTATTTTATAAACAGAGCAGAACAGAGTGTAAGTTCAAACCTGTTCATCACAATGACTTCTAATGTATATGTGTCTAATTAATCAAATGCTAAAAAACCAGTGCTTTCTGTTCATGACCATAAAATGTATTTGACTAGTTCTAACATTTTGATGCCAAGTTTTTTTCTCAGTTTTTCTATTGACATCATTACTTTCTGAAATATGACTTGATAAAATAAAATATTATTGATGTTGTAGATCTGCAAAATGCATCAGATAAAAGCTGCTGTTTGATATCCACCTCTGATGCAATTATCTTCCAATGAATGCACCAAGCCAGAGCCACAGGCGTCCTTCACCCATTAGATCAATCTGTGTCAATACACATATTTCCTATTACATTTTTAATCTCTGTTTATTTGTTTAAGGTTATATTCATTTTACCATTTTAGAAATACAGGCTTCATCCTTGAAGTTGAATCCATGGAGGTTCTACTACAGATGTTTCTCTTGGAAATTTGGAGACCAAGGTTGTTTAAGCTCCTATCTTTTTGAATTGAAAGACACCCAACCTTTCTCACTTTCATCTGTTTGACTCTAACTGAAATAAGCCTTTACATATATTTTTCCATAGTTGCTATCTACACTGTCTTTTCTTTTATTTGATACAATTTATTTCTCCCAGTCCTTGAGGCTTCTAAGAATGTTTGAGTCATGCTTCAGGCTGTCAAAACTGATGGTATACTGTCTAGTAATTAATGTTTCTGCTGCCATTCAACTCAGTGCCCAAAGGAATCTTCAGAATAAATTCAGGCTCTATATAATATCCCAAAATAATAATTTATATCGAGATCTGGTCAAAAGACACGGATTTTGTTTCAGAAGCTTCATTTTTTTATTTAAAGTGAAATTGAAAAATTGTTTTTCTAGAAATATATTTCATAGATTATGTGATAAAAAAATCTTGTCTCTACCACAAAGGAACACAGAGAGACCATGGCAGATGAGGAGCCCCAAAATTACTCTGTCCGGCTATTCCCAGGCCCACCACAGGGGCCATCAGCCCATCAAAGGCCCGTTTTCACAAGCCCAGAAGAGCACACAGGGAGGCACAATGGCAAGTGGGAACCCAAACAGAGGACTCAGAGGAAGGGATGCTCTGTCCAGACCCTTCCCAGGGCTGTCCCAGAGGACCCTCAGCCCCGGTGTCCGATCGTGAAAGCCATCAGGAATAGTCAAGGGGAGAAATACTCCAGAACACCTTTTGGACTAATGGGGTTTGCTGCTTAGGGGTGTGAGACACATTATAAAATGCAGAGGAAGAGCAGTTTGGGATTGCACAGGACTCATTATGGGATGTTTAGAGGAGGTACCAAAGCCAGGAAAAGGGACAGGTTTAGATGATTTGAGGAGTAGTAATTGTGGGAAATAGAGGGATAAGGGAATAAAAGGGTTAATACATGTGTAAGCAGGAGCTGGTCAGTGTGCTTGTCTGGCTATGCTCTGTGCCTTACCAGCACCATCTGTCCTGTCTTCATGTCAAATTCCTTTCTCACTCTTCCCTGGGTGAGGGTTCTCTGTCCTGTGTGTATAGGGATGTGAATCAGGCCATGGGCTGGAGGTGGTTTAGGCTTTTCGAACTCCACCTTCAGCTATTTTCTGGTAAGAGGCTGTCATCCATGTGCATGTGAGTGTATGAGAGTCTGTGTTGCCAGCAACCGGAGTGAGTGCAGGTGTGCGAGCAAGTGTGTGATTGCGAGTGAAGATCAGGTTGAACCAGCCAGCAAGCAGGTGAAGTTACCTGGGAGTATGGGTGTTCCTAAGGGCCACCTCTGGCTGTGAGAGCACCTGTGCATCTCATAAGGGTGAGAGCACGGGGGAGCTGGCTGTGCGACTGGGGGACTCCTGGACAATTTAGGGTGGTGGGAGGGAGAAGGGGTGTCTCTGAATGAGGGGGTTTGTACTCAGCTGGAGTGGGGCTGCAGCTTTGGGGACTCTCATGCTCAGGTGGCAGTAACTGGGCAGACTGAATGTCTGAGCCCAGCTCCTGGAGGGGTCCACCTTGTATATACATACATGAATCTGTATAAATGTATATTCTCACCATTAGACCACCATCTTGTTCAGCCAAAAGGGAGCAGGATGAAACCATTTGTGCTGCTAGTGTTCATGTCAGCGCTCTGAATGACTGTCTGTGATCTGAGGTTGTTGCACACGTATGTACGTATGTATGTATGTATATATGTATGTGTATACACATTGGGGGTGTGTGCTCCTGTCACGGTCCACTAAGTAATGGACT
>NW_009630015.1:0-581 GCF_000690535.1 Cariama cristata
GCACTATTTTTCATGAATACCATGCTATATGGCGTTCCCTGCTAAAGCTGTCGACCTTGCAAAAACAAGTTAAAAGAACTTGACACACGATTTAGGAGATGCCAGAAATAAAACTACCGAGCACCATCTTAACTTTCAGCCTGCTCTGTGTCCTTTCGCCTAGCACCTTGTCCTGGCACCACCTTTTACCTTTACCACCCCCTGATCTTCAGCCCAGACCTGAGCTCGAGTGGTGTTCAACACTTTGGTTCATTTTCACGGTTCAACATGTAGGCCCATCAACATGTCGCACCATTCTTTACTCCATAATATTCAAATCTTGTTCTGTAGACAGAATTATCAGGGCTTTTCTACAGCGCTCGTTGCTACGGTATTTAAGTGCCTCAGAAGCACTAATCACATACCCTTCTCACAACACCCCGTGCTGGTGTTACCACCCTCTTCTTCGGACGAGAACTGAGATGGAGAGATCCAGCTAAAAGGATCTAACACCGGGGGCTCACTCTGGGAAGTCCATCACCTGCAGTTTTTTCAGTATACGAAGTTTTATGAAGCCCTTTGAATGTCTCAAGCACAGTTCC
>NW_009630016.1:0-3436 GCF_000690535.1 Cariama cristata
TCCCTGCTCTGGGCACTTCTACTGAGAGGCTCCGGAGCAGGGTGGCCGTGTCAGACAGCCTTTGTGTCCCTTTGGGCAGTTCACAGCCATCTTGTTTTTCCTTTGCATGTTATAGCTGGAAGCAAATGGCTTGTCTAGCAGAAGAATTAAGGCTTTTTTAATGTTAGTTAAGTGCTTTTCTGTATTAAGAAAAGCTGTACAGTGATATCTCAGTAAACAGGTACTGGAGCATGCTGCTTTGTATGCCTGGTTTTGGGGGTTTTTTTTGCTATGAAGACAAATACTTTCAAGAACTCCATTTTTATTTCCCAGCTTCTTTCATTTCTTTTATGCTGCTTCATATGCCTGGTTTTGGGTTTTTTTTTGCTATGAAGACAAATACTTTCAAGAACTCCATTTTTATTTCCCAGCTTCTTTCATTTCTTTTGGCTGGGCATCATCAGCCAAATAGGTATAATAAAACCATGGAAGAAAGCAAATGTACAACAACGCGTTTTACCTGAGCAGATGTGAAATTACGCTCATTAAAGAAGCACATTTAGACATAAAATGCAGCTCAACAATCTCCTTAAGAGCTTCCACTAGGGAAAAAGATTGCTTTGACCTTCAGAGGTTCACGCAATGTGCAATGTTTATTAATAGTTTTAGCAAGAAAATATCTATGTGGGGGGATGTCTTGCCTTTTATTTGGCTGATTTTAAGAGTGCCCTTGCCATTTCCTAACTCTGCTACTGAATAGGGTTGATGAAAAACTCCCCTACTCTTAGGTTAATGACATGGTCGCTGGCTTATACTAATGTCCATCAAAAGATTTCTCTGCACCTCTGCTGATGAAAGTACCACTGTAAATGCTGCAAGACCCCAGGCTGAATCCCATTCACCAGCTTTCCAGAAAGGGGAGGAGGCTCCGAGGCTGTTGATAGCGGTTCTGTGTATGAGAAAGGCTCTCTGAAGCATAAGGGATTTTCTTGCACTGGGCTTTGCTCAAGTTATCAAAGAAAATAAGGACCTCACAGGAAAACAGATAGTGTAATGCTGCCCTGCCCAGCGGCTGAGCTCATGGACGTGAGTTGTGGTGTTGGGCTGTAAGAATCGGCAGCTCTTGTGCCATGTGATGGGGCAGAGAAGGGTGAGGCGTGTCAGAGCCGCTGCTTACGATGGCGATGAGCCGTCTGTGCTGTGTCGTGGCATGTTTAATGCTTGTCTCTCACATGCACGAAGCAAAAATGCAGCCTGAAATCGGAGAACATGCCATTGAGATTGTGCTGTGAGGCGTGTTTCCTGGCACGGGGCTTGGGAAGGCGCCTTTCTGAAGCATCATCCCCTTGTCTCTCCTTGGGAGAAGCTTCCTGTCCTTTAGGAGATTTTCTACAATCAAGATTTTTCAAGATCTGCTGTCATGTTTTTGCTCACAGTTTGTCGGGGGTGTAATTACTCATGCTGAGGGTCTTCCTTTGAACACCACAGCTCAAAACCATCATCAGCAATACAAGCCGGTCTCTTGGCTGTGGACAAGACTTTCAAGTGTAAGAGTTTCTCCATCTAAAGCAAAGATCACCTGAATTTTACCAAGCCATTTTTTTGTTTTTAATTGACAAGACTCAGCATAACCAGGCCATGAGGACTAAAGCTGGCAGAAGAATGCCAGTCTCAGGTCTTAACACGCACGTTTAGCAAAGCCGGGGCCTGGGGAGGGTTTGTGGTGTGACTTTCGGAGGCAGTCGGAGCAGGGATTTGTGTTTCCCCATCCCCAGCGGCCTCTCCTCCAGCCCAAGTGAGCCTGCCAGCAGAGGGAGTGCAGCACATGGGCTCACAAAAATAGGAGCTTGCTAAAAAAACCCAAACAAACCCACACAATTAGCAGAATGATTATGGTCTTTAGCAGAATAAACAGAATAGTCAGAAGTCAGAAGCCTTTCCCCGGCAACGACATCCAGCTGCAGGCTGGATGGGGAACAGGCACTGCGTCTGGCGGCGATCATGTTCCTCCGGCGGGGAAGTCCCCATGGCGAGGATGTCCTCGTGTATCGTGCAGGGCACTGCTGCTGGCAGGGGTGGCCCCTGTCCCTTTTTTCACCTTCTGTAGTAGATCCACCTCTGTAATTCCCCATCAGGGCGCAGCAGTTTTAGATAAAGTGGAATGGAGCTTCCTCTCCCACGGTACAGCACGACAGCAAGCGAAGGGCACGAGTGCAGGCGATGGGCAGGGTGGTGGTCTCAGAGCTGCTGTGGTGCCGTGCTTGCTCGTGCTCTGGCCATGCTTCAGTTTTTGGCCAGAAGCTGGGAAGTTGGGGGCTTGCCTGCGAGCGGTGCAGTTCCTGCAGACAGCGGGCTGTGCTCAGCATGGGAAGGTGGAAGTTCAACCGGCTGCCTTAAAGAGAATGATAAATTAAGACTAACGGGAACTGAAGGTCTCCCTGGGACTTTATCATCTGTGGTTTATGCTACCGATGGGCTTTTCCAGAGGCTTGGGCTAGTGATGCCCAATGGGAACCTGCCTCGCCTGCAACGTCCCCCTCGTGTCTGGGCATGGGGGGACTTGCAGGGCTGCTCCGGCTTGGGGAGCTGAGGACCCCTCTCCAGACCCTCCTGCTTCCTGCTCAGGCAGAGACCCTCTGGACCCCGCTGCAACTGGGGAGAGAGCCCCCCAACACTGCTTGGCCATGCTAGCCGGCTGCCAGGCACCGCGGGAGACCCGTGCTGCCGCAGTTAGATGTAGGGGAAGTGGAGCACATAGGATGTATGGCTGTTTTGCTTGAGGAGCAGCAGCAGTTTGTCCTGCTGATTTAGCTCTGGGACTTGATGCTCTCTCCCTGCACTCGCTGGGGTAAGAGGCAGCTAAATGATTTCTCCCCATCCCTGCCAGCATCTGAGCCCTCCACATCAAAGTTGTTGCTTCTGTAGTGTCTCAAAACAGGACAAACTGCACATCCAGACTCTGATCGCTCACCCAGAAAGAGGGGGAAGTTTTGGTGGGCTCACTTCAGCACAGCTGTGATGTAGCCAGGATCTGGATCTGGCACCAAACCACTTTTATAGCAGGTTGGTCATTAGGAGGAGCTCGGTGTTTGCAGGGTATTTCCATCAGAGGTCTGCAGTCCTTAAAATGCAGCAGACTGCTTTCATTGTGGATTAAAAAATGTAGTATCCAGCCAAGCTTTGGTAGTTTAGTTTTTAACAGGGATGTAAGCATTTTAAATCCTTTCAAAGCTGTAAGTAAGAATCATAATTTAAACTCTGGCAGACAGGTGTCATGGGAAAAATATGAAGACTATTTAAAAGGCAGCCTGCCTCTGTCTGTCTTATCACCTTCAAATCTGCCTGACACGCGCAATCGCCTTGCTCTTTCAAAACACTGCGAGGCCAGGTCTGCACAGGTGTGTGTGGAGTGACCTGAGCTCCCCTGGGGTCCTGGATGCTGCCGGCCAGCCGCCGG
>NW_009630016.1:3456-10514 GCF_000690535.1 Cariama cristata
AGCCTATACCTGCCTGTACCTGCTATACCCGGCGATGCAGCCTTGCTGTAAGGGGAGAGTACAGCCCGTGAAGCAAACACCTGCAGATTTGGTGGAGGAACTTATCCACCCAAGGCACTCTTCCCTCTGAAGTGAGTGGGAGAGGGAAGACATTTAACTTACCACTGGCTAGAGATTCTTCCCTACTTATCTGGGGGCGAGCATGACATTTGCAGAAACTCAAGTGCCCTTTGGAAACAAGCGACACAGGATGATATTTCAGTTTTTTAGGTGACCCGATTCTATTTTGCCTTCCCCCCTCATTGTAGAGAATGAGATGATGCTCAGCCAAGTAAATCTCTTACTTGGTCAAGCCTTTCCAGCTGTCCTTCGCTGGCTGGGGAGCAGTTGCCTTGTATGGGAGCCACGACTTCCATAGAAACCCGCTCATGCCTTGCAGATGTTTTTGGGGAAGGCAGGAGAAATTAGCAGCTTGGGCTGAGACACACACATCTAATTCTGGCATTACAGAGGAGGTCAAAGGCAACAAATGTCATGGGGATGGCACATCTGACTTCTGAGATTGGATTTAAATGAGTGAAAAAAATGTGATCCAATTACTTGTCTGAAAAAGTTGTGGAAAATTATTTTTAAGAGATTTTTGTAGATAAATGAACTGAGCCCAATTCTGTCTTAAGAAAACGATCTTGGGGATGACTGCTGAAATGCCCTTCATGTCAGTGGTGGTTTGAAAGAGAACCTGAGTTTATTTGGTGAATTTAATGAGAGGCTGGGGAGTCTGAGCGAGAAAGTTCATTGCAGAAATTCCCAAGGCTCCGTCATCGCGAGCTGCCATGGCCAGAGGAGGATTTCCAGTAACTGGTCTGGTGTCTTCTGCAACGAGAGATGAAAGCACCCTTTGCCTTTAGCTTATCAAGAAGATTTGATTGTGGTGCTTGAACAACCTTGCACAGGAGTAGGTAGCTCTGTAATGTGGCAGAGTAGGGCTTAGTAAGGACCAACATCTGGATGCAAAATGCAGATGAGTTCAAATTAGAAATAAGGCAAGCATTTTGAATAGCGAGAGATTTAACCACTGGAGCAGTCTGGAGAAAAGCACCCTGGGGTTTCTTTACCTCTTGATAATTCTGAGTTAAGGCTGACTGCCTTTCTGGAGGTGCTGTTATCCATCACAAGTTGCTGAGCTCAGCACAAAAATAACTCTGAAGGGGGAGAAAATGTAGCAGTTTCTTTTGGCCTTAAGGTCTCAGAAAGGTTGGAAAGGGCGAAATACACTGTAAACTTGTGTTACTGAGATTATTGGAGAAGAGAATGGTGGTTACTGTCCAGGCTTTGCTACGGACTCCCTGCTGTGCTTTCTCGACGCCTGTGGTCTGTGCCGCAGCTGCTGCAGCCCGTCCTTGGGCATCGGGAGGGTTAATCAGTGCTTGCAGAGCGCCCTGGGTGAATGCTTTGGTGAGGAGGGAGGGCATCATTTATTACTGCAGAGATTGGAAACTCCCTGATGTGATTGTAACGTGTAGTGATGGAGGCTATTTTTATTGTATGTTGTGAATATTTCCTTGTATGGAATCACAAGGAGCTTGCTTGTGACTTGTAGCTCTGTTGAAAGCTCTAGCAATAAAGTTCCTGATGTCTTTGGCGTTCCCAAGCCAATGCTGTATGCAGCAGTGTTAATTAGCCTTGGGGGGCAATGCATAATAGTGATGAGAGAACGAGTAACTGGAAATGCCTCGCCTCTGCTCTTTGCAAAGGGAGAGAACAGAGTATCAGTGTCTTCTCTGCATCTTAGTACCTGATGTCTTGTGCCTGGAGTGAGTAATCCCCATGGAAGTGGGAGGAAACTCTTATTTCTTGTTAGCGATCCAGGCTGCTGCTCAGCAAATCCCCTCACCATTGGAATGGCAGATATGTCGCTGTTAACGAGTTGGAGTGGCATTAAAGAGGAAGTAAACCTTTTGCACAGTTTCCTCTTGGAAAGTGAGTGTTACTTCTAATTATAGCGATTGCAATTTTTCAAATGCTCTCCCAGGGACCAGAACGCTGGGGGTGGGGAGGGACGGCTGGAAATGCGAACATATTCCTCCTCTCCATTGATTCATGTTAGTTATCTAAGAAACGGTCTCCTACAATACCAGCTTGGCCGTTCTCCCCACGCTCGCCCGGCTTTGAGCATGACTGTGTCTTTGATAGGCATAGGTCTTGATTGCAGAAACAGCTCTCCCAAGTTGTGGTTGCTTTTCAGAGAAGCTCAAACGGTCTCTTTTTTTTCCCTCTTCCTCCAGCGCTTCAGTGCTCTGGCTTCCTTTTGAGGTGATGGGTTAGGACTGTGTTAGCAGCGATTTTGTCCCAAGGCCAGACCCTCCCGCAGAAGAGCCGCCGTCCATGGACGAGTTGAGCCTGCCACCTTCTGGTCAGGCTCTCCGGGACTAACCATGGCTTGGGGCACGAAGACTGGGGCAAAATGTTTGGGTGGGATGCCCAGAGCACCATGTGCACCCTTCTTCCCACCCCTGCCTGGAGGGGAAGATGAGATGGCTCTTCCAGGTCCTGGAGATCAAGGAGGATGTGCTGGAGGAGGAGGCCAAGAGGTCTCAGGGTCTCCATCAGCTCTGCTCCGTGTGGGGTTTCTGTCCCTGGCCAAGTGGCGATGGAGCTGCTCTGTCATTTCACAGCAGCCTGTTTCGGCACTGCTCTGAGGTCCCTCTTGCCCCCTCAACCTGACCGCAGCGGTCACTTCACTGTCTTGGGATTTTTCCTTGTGGCTCCCCTGTGGGGTACGAGCATGGGGTTCCCCCTGTTTCGCAGAGGGAGGACTGAAGCTCAGCTCTGTCCCCTTTGAAGTGCTAGAGTTTGGCGTGTAGTGGTTTGGGGACCTAGATTTCCTGTGTGGTCAATGGAGAAGAGATGGACATCTTCTGAAGAGGGCCCAAATCGTGCTCCGGAGGCGAGGCAGGGCTGGGGCTGTGGTCTGGCTCTGAGCCTTGCCTGGAGCGTGTCCCAGTTTTGGCTACCTGTTGTACCCCTTGGTGGCTAACGGCTGGGCTGTTGTCTGAAGCTTGTTTGCCGCGGGAGTTCACAGAGCCCTGTCCCTCCTTCTGCGCTATGTCTCTGGGTAATCTCATTGCAGCTACACTCAAATACCATCTCTATGGTGATGACTCAGAGGCATGCATCCCTGCTCCAGGCTCTCCTCTCCCTGCCCAAATTCATGCCTCAGAGGAGCTCTCTGACATCTCGTGAATGTGTCACCACCCGCCCAAGCACAACATGGCAACATCAGAGCTTTTAACCTCTCCTTCTCAGCTCAGTGTTTCCCTGAGCTCAGCGACGCCAGGATGCTGCTTCTCTGCCAGAATCTGAGTGCTGTCTTCATCTCCTGCCTCCTCCTGTGTCTTCATATCCTGGCCACCTCAAGGCTTTGCATAACCATGCTGAGCCTTTCCTAAAGCTAAATCTCCCACCCGCTCTTTCATCACATCCCCCTCCGCTGCAATATCCCTTTTTTGGCCTCAGCAAACCTGCCGTGGGCCAGCTTGCATCCACTCACATGCTGCTTCAGGCATCGCTTTCCCACCTCTCCTGCTCCTCCTGCCTCACCCCTCGGGGCTGCCCTGATGCCCGCAGCCGCCCGCTCCCTCCCCTCGCTTCCCACCGCTGCCCGATGGCTGTGCCGGCTGCTGGGGCTGCAGCCCTGCTCAGCCCTTGTATCTCGGTGCCACTCAGGTGTATCCTCCCATTACCTGCTCATTTTATTTCTTAATTGTAAGCTTTTGGGGTCTGAGGCAGCTTGCTCTGTTCCTCTTCTCACCATCACTAGACAATCAGGCTGCTGGCATTTAAGCCAAGGTCCTATTAACTAGCACAAATGGGAGAACAACTCGCTTGTGAGCAGGGAGAATGCTGGTAGCTGGACAGGGCAAAGTATTTCCCCAGAGTCTTGTCTGGGACTTGGCTCGAAGGCTGCCCAGCTGTGCCTGGGGCTACCTGGTCGGCAGACGGAGACGCAGGGCTGTCACCGGCTGCTGGCAGTGGCGAGCTGTGTCCCTGCCAGCCCACCCCGCTGCCCAGCCTTGGGGTGGACCAGCAAATGGAAGGGATTTCAAGCGCAAATAAACAGCCCTGGCCCCAAGCACAGAGTACATGGCCTTTTTCTTACAGCTGCGGGAGTGCAGCTACCCTAGAGGGTAAATAAACCACTAAATGGGGACTGGCAGTGGGAGACGGCTGCAGGGGAGCAAGCGGGGGGTAGAGCCTTTGCCTGCAAACTGAGCGAGGCTGGGAAGACGGCTTCTGCCCCAGGGTCCGTGCTGTCAACGGGGGCTTGCTGTGCTGATGGGCATTAGGGAAATGATGGAGGGCCCGGAGCTGGCCGGACTCCCGGGTCTGGTCCCCACGGTGGGTGGTGAGGAGGTTGTTTCTACCAGCGTGACGTGTGCTGCAGAATGGCTCTGCATCTGCCTCCATTGCAAAGGGGCAACCGCAGAATCAGGGCAGAGCTGCCGTGTTGTCCCAGAAAGGTGTCGACAGAGCCCATCTTTGCAATTTTCCTGCCACCTGAATATTCATTTAGGCAAGAGCAGAAAGCTGTCATGGGCCTGCTGAGATCGGCAGTGCCTCTGTTCAAAGGCAGTTCTCTTTCCATTAATTTATTGATGCTGGGCTCCAGCCTCATCTCTGCGCACACAGAAGGATGAAAGCGGCTCCTTGTTCTCTTCTAGCAGGAGCGAGGCAGGTGTGTGTCAACAGGAGTTTTATGGTGAGATGTGAAGAGCTCATTTCTACAGCAGCTCATCCCCGGCTCCCCCGTGCCGGTGCTGATGTGCATCCCTGTGCGCTGACGGTCGCGGCAGCTCTCCGAGCCCCCGTGCCGTGTGCCTCGTTGCCGCTCTCGCAGGAGCTGCCCTTCTCAGATGGACAATCCAGATGAAGGATGGTTTTAATGTGGCCGCAGAAGAGGCACGTCTATACCTCTTGCTGTGATCCTTTCTCTTTTCTCCTGGGGAAAGGTTCAGTTCAGGAAGGTCTTATTGATTTCTCTGAGATGTAAGGGTGGAAACAGTAATGCAGCCTTACCGCTGCCTTGCTACACTCTAATTCCCCAGATCCTCCTAGCTGGGATTTCTCCACTTCTGCTCAGTCTTCGGTGGGTTTCAGCTATGGCACAGCAAAAGCAGCCTCAGGTGTTTGTTTTTCCTGGGAATTCGTCCTATGGCCATGGCCTGCCTGGGGTTAAATATAGCTGCTGGGCCCTGGGCAGTTTGCTTTGCAGCACATAACACAGCACAGTTGCTGGGAGACATGAATTGGTGACGCAACCCCAATTTCAGAGAACTTGACTTTGGGCCACGTGAGGCCACCCCAGAAGTCAGTAAAAATGCTGGCTGGGAGATCCCTGTATGTTCCCAAATCCCCGCAAGGTTCCCGCGGCACCAGGCGGGAGGGATGCTGCGGGTCTGCCTGTCTCCAGCCAGGGAAGGGTACCGCAGCGTGGCCAGGTGCCAGCATGCTCCTCGGGTCAGCTCTGCCTGCCCGGAGCCCCCCAGACCCGCGGGGTGACCAGCACCAGGCCAACTCAAACAAGCCCAGGACAGTTTGGATGGACCTTTCTTGGCTATCCGATGATCTGCGCTTGAAGCATCTGTAGTGATTATCTGAATCAACAAGGTGTTCTGATGATTGTGTCTTGACACATTTGCCTCTTCTCTACTAAAGAGGCCTCGAAGCTCCCCGTTACTCTCTTAGGTAAAGGAGAAATAGGCTAATGGGCTCTCCTGTCAAAGCTCTTCCCTTTCCTGAGAGAACAGTAGGGAAGTTTCTGCTAATGTTCTCTGACTTCCTAATGCACAAATTGCTGCAGGATATTACTTAGCGTTAGCACCTCATTCGCAGATGTGAGCACTGAGTAAGAAATACTCGTCAGTCACCAGAGCCAGTTCTGCCACTCAGGTTATTAGAGTGAGTCCAAGATGACCTGGCTCTTCTGGCACATAACACATAGAATAATAATAAAAAAAGCAAGGTTCCTTGTTAAGCATTACATTATCTTCCAGGAAAGTGCCCTGCAGTCTGCAGGCAGTGGCTCGCTCCTGCTTTATGCGAAGGCAAAGCAACACAAGGGCAGAAACCAATTTGCTCCAGAACGGCTCCCTGGTCCCTGTGCTCTGCTGCTTGGAGGGTGATTTGTGGTGGCCAGAGCCTGTTCATATGGAAGGACAGGGCTGGATGCAGAGAGCTTCTCCTTGGCTTTGTGTTGTTGGGCTCTTGAGGAAACAAGGAAGATCTTCCAAAGCCAGGAACCGCAGCAGGCATGAATGAGGGCTGGGATGCAGCTCGGGCACAGATGCTGTGTGGAGGAAGGATGGCAAATGCTGCCCAGCAACGGGGAGGTGAGTAGGGTCCGTCCATCCCTGCTCACCTTCCAGCCAATGCCACAGACAGTGCAGGCTCACACTGCTTGGAGAAGAAACCGGACCCAGGAGGGGGTCAGAAACATCAGGATGGTGCTGGCAGGGAGGCCAGACCAAAGGAGGGTCCACAGGTGCTCAGCACAGAAAACCAGCTCTGCTATGCTGCGGGGATCCAGGGCTCAGCCCTTGCTGCCTTCACCCTGCCAAAAAATGAAGGTCTTGCTGTTTCCACTGAAATTAATCCTTATGGGAATCTGGTCTCTGATGCAATGCTCTGCAGGACATTTCTTTTTCCCATCACTCTGCTTATTTCAGCTCGAAAAATAAACAGAGGCGAAAAAGCAATAGGCAGTAAAAATGTCTAGGAGCTGTTCAAAGAGTTAAGAGTTTGCCATCTGTCTGTGGGGAATGCGAAAAAAAAGAGTGTGCTGCCGCGGCTGCCATACTTCAGCGATGAGAGCGGAGGGAAAGACTAAACAGTGCTGCCTCGTATTTTGGCTTGGAATTACATGAGAAATAACAAACATCTGAGCTCTGATTCTCAACTGACAGTATCTCTAAATGGAAGGGAATGTGTGGGATAGGAACCAGCAGCGAATGGCCAAAGGAGTAAGCGGCTACCGCTGCGAGTGGAGAGCGTGGGGAGGG
>NW_009630017.1:0-537 GCF_000690535.1 Cariama cristata
CTTAATCCTGGTTCTTTCGTACTTCAGAGTAACTGGTAGTGTTCAGTGAGACTGTATTCAGCTACTGTGCACATTTCTACAGCAGACTAAGAAATTTTTCATCAGCCAGACGAAACATCTCATTTGTGTTTCTAGATCTCAATTGTTTTCCAAATGAGAACTGTGTGACTATGGGGAAGGACAAAGTAAATTCAAATAAGGAATATTAAAGTCACAATTTTCCAAGGATAGCCTTGCTCTAACCTCCAGATTTTCTGGCACAGCTAAAGCACTAGCTTTATATTTGAGGCAACTGTGTATGGTTGAAAAGATGTGAGGCAAAAAGCTAAGCAGGGAATTAAAAAAACAATTGTATGAAGTTAGCTTATACTTGAGCAAATCAAAGACTGTGTGCAAGAACTTACAGTGTAGCAAGACTCTGGCCAGTCTTTGGATCCCAGAACTTGATGGGCTGTTGGCTATCTTTACTTCCCGATACAACTAATCCCTTTGTTGGATGCCAGTCAACACATTTCACATCTGCTCCATGTCCTGTTA
>NW_009630018.1:0-891 GCF_000690535.1 Cariama cristata
AGCGCCGGCCCGGCCTTAAACGGTGACAGGTGGTTTGGGTCCGTGCTCCGATGGGGAGACAGCAGAAGCTCCATCCCGTGCAGAGGAAGCAACAAAACATCGGAGGGCTGAGCCCTACCTGGGGTTGTGCCATGGGTGTGGGCAAGCGACACGGCCAGGCCCGGCACAGGGCTGGGCGTTCAGGGCAGCGCATAACCCAGCGACGGTCTCAAACGTAGCACATTGCCATTGGAGATGAGACAGCGGCGAAAATTTCCTAGCAAGAAGGACAGTTAGGTCCTGGAAGACATGGCTGGAGCACAGCGGTGCTCGGTCTGGACGAGTCACCGGGAGGCTGGCGGGGAATGGCCTGGCACTGGCAGAAGGGCCGGGCTGAATGAGCTAATCGCTCGTTTTCCATCTCGGCATTTTACGGTTCTATGAATTTTCACTCTGTTAGAAACAGGAGCGAGAAAACAACCCAAAAATAAGAGCAAGGGCAAGTAAGAAAGAGGAAAAAAACCCCAGGGTGTGGGAGCACTTGACATGGCAGGGGTGGGCAAGGGGCCCCTGACCCCTGAACCCTACCACGATGCCGCTGCCACGCAACAGAAAGACGTCAGGGGGCTGAGCTGGAGGCTGGACGTGCTGGTGGGGGACAGGGAGACTGGGATGCAGGAGGTAGGTGATGCTCTGCCCCAGCAACCCAGCTCCGCACCGGCGCAATGCCGCCCCTCTGCGCCCCACGGGCCTCCTGCCGGAGTCAGGAGTCCACCCGGAGCAACACGGCCCCCTGCAAAAACGGAGTGGGGATGCAGGCGAGGGGAGGTAGAGAGGAAAGGAGAGTAATTTAACATGACAGGCTGTTTATTTTGGCAAAAAGAGTCTCTTTTCAACAGATTTCAAGGCCTG
>NW_009630019.1:0-470 GCF_000690535.1 Cariama cristata
TTTATTGTTTACATATCACATTATATATACTATATTCTATAATTACATATTTTAAAATTATTTTGGTTTTGCCAGCCACTGGAAAATGTCCTCTGCTCTGAAAGAGAGGTCAATTTTAGCACATTATTTGCCTGAGTTTAGGCAATTCTGGCAAAGTTTGTAGGGCCATTCGAGATAAGAAGCAAGCTCCTTCTTTTCTAGGGCTACTTAGAAACCAAGATTTGCTACCAAATCTACCTGACATCCCAACAGATGAGTTGTGTGAAAGTTGTTGCCACCAGCAGTCCTTTGACAGGTCAGTAGCAGTATGTAGCTTTCATTACAGAAAAGAAAATTAAAAAGAATTCTGTATAAAGACCCCAAATCCCAAGCAATTCCAGCCAATCTCATGAGATCAGCTTAAAAAACCTGAGAAGGGTCATCTAGTTCATAATTTTTTAAATTCTTGTGTTGGCAGTGTTGCATTTTAG
>NW_009630020.1:0-4267 GCF_000690535.1 Cariama cristata
TGTTATCTGTATTTAAGAATCAACTTTCAACCATGGCAAGGTATTTTGGAGGAGGAGAGAGAGAAAGTGTATAAATTTACCTTTGTGAATTTTCTGTTTGGTTTTGATTGTAGGAAAAATAAGTTGAAATGTCTGAAGGAGGACACTTATGTTTTCAGTGTAGAAATAAATAATTTTTTGGGAAACGTGTCACCATATTTCTGAAGTAATGAGTTTAGTTTTCTGCAAAATTTATTGTGACTGTGTATGAAGTCATGATTAACACAGGAAGACCCTCATAACTTAGAATTAACTGCAGCTAAATCTTTAAGTAAAATACCGAATAATATTCACAGGGATTTTATACCTTCTCTCTTTTTTTCAATAGGGAAAACAAGCTACTGTTCAAAAGTCAAGAAGTAAGTATTTCAATATTTGTAGATGTTTCTGTTTTGCCTTGTTTTCTGAATGCTTAAGCATGTACTACATTTCTCATCTGGTCACGTGTGCTGCTGTGTTCTAATTTGTATGTCCAAGAAAAGCATAAAACTTCATGGAATTCAAGAGTTTGTCAAAACATGTACATAATGAGTTCTAAAATAATGTCTGCTTATTTATTCAGCTACTGGAGTAACTTGCTGAGTGAAGAAAAGTATTTCTCTCTTAATTTCCTTTTCTTCCCCCTTGAGCAGGTAGACTCAAAAGTCCGTTTGTCAAGGTGGAAGATAGAAGTCGGTAAGTGTTCTTTTCATGTGTTCAGTAATGGGGTTCTCAAACTAAGTAATTCAGAAACATTTTGTATGCTTTGAGGAAGTGGACTTCAGATTTCAATTTCCTTCAGCTTCCTGGCTTTAGATGCCAGGCATACTGTCCTCATAAGTGACATATAAAATTTTCATCTCTACATGCTCTGGGTAGGTATCTGTGTTTAGCCACTGAATGACATTGAGCAAGTAGTAGTATAGTAGGGAATATTTGCAATGGGTAATGGAAGTGGTAAGTTAATACGTAGCTCCAGTTTGCAGATCATGAGAGTGAGTTCTTTGGGTTACTTTCTGCCAAGGGCCATATGAACAAAAAGGAATGGATGTAAGGAAAGGGAAGTTGTTATAGTTAAAATCATCCCTTGAAATTAGGTTTAATTTCCTGTTCAATCGCTTCTTTTTAAATGGAAAAAAAAAACCCTATTAACCTGATTTCAATATCCACAGTAACATGAAATCTGATATTTTCAACCTTTAAAATTTTCCCATCTTTCTGGTCCTGTAATCGACCAGACCTGGTTGTGTAAGGAAATCCAGTTTGCCAGAAGTTGAGAGAACAATGAATTATAAAAAAGTGCAGTTCTGCACAACTTGTTTGGGACTTTTAAATTCTTAACTGACTTCTGCTTTATGATGATGTTTATAAGCTACAAATTCTTTGACCTGGTTTCTTTGACACTTTGCTGAATTAAAAAAAAGATCTAAATCTGGTCTTACACTGTGAGTTAGTATAATAGGTATGAGTGACATGAGAATAGTGGGGAGAATTGAACAAACACATTTGTAACTACAAGAAATACGTATATAAATATGTGTGAATTTGACTTCTGAATGTAGCTGGGTACTAAACACCTGAAGCACTTTTAAATGTTTCTGTAACATAAACAATTTTTTTTTAATGTTTATGCAACATACGTAGCAGTTCAGAAGCAGAATGAGATGCTTAGCTGTTCCTATTATGTTTTCCAGACTTGCTCTTCTTCTGCCTGGGTACCTTATAATAGTAATGTGGGGAAAATAATCAGACTGAACTCTGGCATCAGCATTTTAGTCAAATGATTCAGTATGTGAACTTTTGGCATCCCCTATTTTAAACATTTTTAACATATTCAGAGCACTGGCACAGTTGGTAGTTCTGATACCTCTTGTAAGTACAATGGTGTACAGGAAAATTATCTTTCTGGAAAAAGAAAAGGTCATTTTTGATATTGATTCACATTTTTCAAAAAGGAAGAAAATGGTAAAATGAAAAAAAAAACTTAATGCATTGGATGTTAGGAACAGCTACAGCTACTTCTCAGGAACACAGATGCACCATTGTCCGAATTGTTCTTAGTTTTATTGGTTACTCAACTCTTAACGATAAATAAGCATGAAAGCCATACCCCAGGGAGCATGTAAGGCAGCTATGGAAACTCAAGGCAAATCTCTTTTGAGAAAGTATCAAGTTTATAGAAAGGAAGGAAGGAATGACTTAATCTAGGATTCCTATCTGTTTAATATTCTATGTATATTATATGTAAAAGAGAAACACTTTTTCAAGATTTTTGACCTGATTGTAATTTGTGCTATGAACTCCTTTTTCCATTTCTGATGGTTCCGATGCACTTGTTTGTCTAATACAGCCACTACCGACCATTTTATCTGCAATTACCCAGTTTTCCAGTTTTGAACTACTGTGTTCCAAAACCGTGTAGTCCATTTGAGGTGGATAAGAAGCATCCTTCTGGTCAAAAGCAAGCTCAGTCTAAGCAAAGGTGTGTTCAATAGAGGAGAGGGCGGTTCTCTAAAATAATTCTAAAGTAACTGTTTTCTAAAATAATTGCTCTGCTTCTAATTGTGTGTGATATTTAATACTAATAGCCATGTCTCAGCTGATGTATTTGCTGCACTGTAACTGTTGGTGTCTGTCTATCTTTCTGTACCCTCTTTATCCTGTCTTTAGTCCTTTTTTTTGGACATACAGATGCATACATCCAAAAATGGGTCCTTCTCCTATCACTGTGGGTCAGCATAAGATTTTTTTTTTTTCCTTTCTGCCGCTGGTTTCTTCTTTGTCCTCATCTTGGATGTCATCCAGTAAGTATCTTACAAGAGTGGATTTCTTAAGACTTCTTTTGATATTTGTCAGTATAATGATAAAGTAGGCAGTTAAAATTTTTTAAAACAGTGTTATTCAGTCATAGTGCAAAATCTTTGTTGATAAAGAGTGCACGTTGATAAAGTCTAATTTATAGAAATTAGACTCTGCAAATACTGCTTCAGCTCTTCAGAGATGAAAAGTGGATGGCATCTGCCCAGTAGAATTGCAGCTGGCCTTACAGCAGTGTCCATATGATACATTTTGGCATTCGATCTCTATTTGAGCACTCCAGATGCAGCTAGGACTTTTGGTCCATCAGTGTTACGATTTGAAACTGCTTAGGAGTCCTAATCACCTGTTTTTTGATCAAACTATCGTCTTGAATTTCTTCTACCTAGCGTATCTGGAGTATTACTGATTCTTTCATTGACTTCTAAAATTGATTCACATGAGAGACTAAAGATATTTAGGTGAAAGGTAGCTTTGCTATATGTGGAACTTAATAGATACAGAAAGTTTTGCTGCTTTTCTGTCCTCGGGGTCTAAGACTTATTTAGCTGTGATACTTATTTTCTTTATAAAATAGCTTCTCCACTGTTCAGGTTCTGTCCAGTTTTTGCCATTATTATATTGCCACAGGTTTTCAGCTGATGTCGCCATGATGAATTTTTTTTTTTTATTGTTGTTTTTAGTTGCAGTGAATGTGGCAGTATGAAAAAGCAAAGCAACTATAACACAGCAGTGACCTTTCCAATAATAAGGCAATTTCTGATAGCGTCTCTTCAGAGGGGTAGAGAGGCCCATTCTTTTTAAAGCATTTAAAAAAAAAAAAAGGAAAAAAGGCAATATTTTTTTCATTTATATGCATTAAGGAATATGATATATTAAGAATTTCAGAAGTTATGTTTGAGTGGATATTCCTATTTAATCTTTCAGGTTGGCACATGCCAAAGAGATGTTTAGATGGGAGATTGTTTCATACTCGCAGGTAAATGTGAGGAATGTTAGTTTCAGGAGAGAGAAAGGGGAGTGCTCACTTGTTCTATCTTTATCTGGGTGAAAAACTTGTTGAAGCTAAGCTGTCAATTCTGCTTGCTTCTGCATCAGGCAATACCTGCAGACACCACTCAATCTTCAGAAGATAAATTCTGTTGCTTATATCCTGTTTTACTTGTTCTCTGTGATTTTTACAGTTCTGAAGAGGGAAAGTGAAAAGGCTAGTGTAATAGTAAAAGTACACAGTTAGGTGGAGCCTATCTTGTGGAACCCACAAATGCTGGGGCAGGTGTTACAATTTTAGACTTGTTGATTGAAAACAATTGTTGAAAGCAGTGTGCATTTCTTACAGAATTATAAAATGATTTGGGTTGGAAGAGACCTTAAACATCATCTATTTCCAACCCCCCTGCCATGGCAGGAACACCTTCCACTAGACCAGGTT
>NW_009630021.1:0-330 GCF_000690535.1 Cariama cristata
CCCTTTTATCCTTGTTAGGAATCATTAAGGAAAATGGTTGTTTCCCAGAGCTGGGGCCGGAGCCATCTGCTCTCCCGGCGCTGCCTAAATCCCCCTGTAACAAATTCATTGGGATTACGCTGCCCTCCCCTAATCCCGGCCCTTCCCCCCATGCAGGGGATTTAAAAGGATTAGAGCCCGGCTGATAATAAACTTTATTAAGGGGGAGGGGGGGTGTCAATCCGATTTGGAGCCTTTTTCTTGATATCTTCACTTTGCCCAGGTGGGAGGCAAGGGCCAGTGGGATGGGGAAGGAGGGCAGCCGGCTCTGCTGCTGCCCGGGCACCGGGA
>NW_009630022.1:0-15458 GCF_000690535.1 Cariama cristata
TAAGAAGGTAAAGATATTCCAAACTTCTGAAAACAAATGCACATTAAGAGTGGCTTTATGTCATTGAAAAATACATTAATAAAGTAAGAGAAGACAGTGATTTCTGATTAATCCTCTTTCTATAGGTAGCCAGTGGACTATTTTAGACAACATCCAAAATCTACAGGAAGTTCTAACTTAGTGAAAAAGTCACTGAAAATAAGTACATGTTTCAAGGACACTTTTAAAATCTTATTTCATGCTTAAATTACAGAGTGATTTAAGCACAATCTAATATGTTAATGTGAGTTTTTTAATATTAATGCCCATTTAACATTAATACACAGATTCATATAAACATGTATTAAGTATATTTCTTATGTTGGCAAAAGTATGGTAGATAAGGATCTCTATCCTGATTTTTTTAAATTAGCTGCTACTTGGCATGCTAATTTTATTTGATCTAATATGTCTTTGCATGAACTATTACTAGCAATGAGTTTAAGCTGACATAAAAAAATTAAATGTTCATCCCTTCATGATAATAAACAGAAGACTGTAAGCATTGTTTTTGCTTTTGTATGGTGTCTTCAACACTGGGAGTTCTAGTCCTGCAAATCTGTTAGTATAAAACTATATTTTGCCCATAGTCCTTTCCCTTCTCTCCAGCTTAGTTTTGCTTGCTGTTGTCTTAACTTGTTGGGATTTAGGTTTTTGTGGTGGTGTGTGTGTGGGTGTTTGTTTTTAAAATGCAAAGCCCAAAATAGTCTAAACTCTGACATCCTGTGGTTTTTTCCTTGGTATCTTTGGTTCAAAATTTCCTAGTTCAACAACTTAAGTGTTTACACGCAACACTCTGCACTATTTTTTTTTTTTCTTCTGTGTATGCATGTTTTCATTTAATTATTCTTTTCCAAGTGTTATTTTGTTTTCACTCTATTGTCAAATATTAATGTGAAGATTAGTAAAACTTTAGTTTCCACATTCTTGTTTCCACAGATTTACTGAACAGTTGCTATGCTAGAACAATGTTAAGATGCACTTTCAACTCTGAAATGAGAGTGCATGTGCAGGTGGATGGCACCTCTTAGCTACCTTCATTTCAAAACAACTCAGTTAAATTGCAGTACTTTGTTTACCCTGGATGTTAATCTGTCAGATACTGAATCTATGGGTTCTATTTTGTCAACTCCCAGAAAGAAAGTGGCGTAATATTTGCAGAAGGAACATGGCGCTGCTTACTCTACACCAAACTTCTTTTTTGAATGACCTCACTAGTTTACTAAGTTAAGCACCTTTTCCCTTTGTGCGTTATAACCTAAATGTATTCAAGGATGTATCCCAGAGTAATACTTCCCCTGCCCTACCGCCTCCCATGGGATCCCTTGTAGAAGCAAGTTTGTTCATGTTCAGAGGGCGAGGTTTTTGCTTTGTTTTTTAAATACTTAGCCGCTTAGCTTATAGTTAAGCTAGGCTAGAGATCGCTGCTGTCAGATACAGAGTTGTTTGGGGTTTTTTTGTAGTATTTTCAAGGTTATTAAGGTCCATTAAGGTTTGTGAAGAATTTCAAGAATAGTTAATTTCTGTTGAGAAATAAGATTATGCATGGAAATTAGGGTTTGTCCAGTGCGACACTGTAACAAGGATAAGGACTTGGGATAAGTATTTCTATGATTTTTCTTCTCAGCAGGTAGTATTCTTTTTATGGAGTACTGTATTTAATATTTACTGCATCTGTTGTTTCTATTTTAATTAATAATTATGTAGTATTGTTATGAATCAGATTTCAAGCAGCTACTTGAGCACCCAGGAAACCTGGTTTGAAAGTTAAAGGTTTGAAACTTGACTGAAAACTATTAAAGGTTTGAAACTTGAGTGACAACTAAACTAGTTTCATATGACTCTGCAGTAGATGACAGTTTCCTGGTATTAACCTATATTTGTCTTTATACTAAACGGTTTTTTTGTTCTCAAGGGAAATATGCAAAAAAGTTAGAAATGTTACCTTTTTTAAGCAAACTGATTTGGATATAAAGAAAAAGAAATACAGAGCCATAATGTACCAGTGTATTCTTTCAAGTTTAATGAGAGTAATCTAATTACCAGCTGGCTACATTAAATCTTTCTTGTAGTCTTCCTAACTGCTTGTCCTATCTTAATAGTGTAAGATGGAGCAGGGTCACTGGCTTAATTTCTTTCTGGTCTTTTTCAAGCACATTGTGGTTTTGGTTTTTTTGAGTAGTAGATTAGAAACTACTAATAGTAGTGGGCAATAAATAATAACCTTACAGGTTTTTTTTTTTCTGCACATGTACTTCCTTCAAAATACAAACTTCCAACGTAACCTTCTTTTAGTGGTAAGCCTAAATGATTTACTAATCTATTTGGTGGTATATGGTATTTTGAAGTATTTTAACTGTGACACTGTGATTATTTTTTTTTAAAGTTTATTTGCTAGATGTAATTACATGGCAAATGCCACTCAGAACCGTGTTTAAAGGAATGCACAATTTATTGTCTGTTTTTTGAACACTGTATGGACCTCCATTCTCGACAGTAATGTTCACACTCTAGCTTTGAGATCTCTTCTTGATAATGCTAGGCTCTGCATAGAAATAATATCCTTTTAGGCCATCATTTCCTCCCTTATGGTTGTAACTTGACTTCAGAATGTCTGTATATAGGCTCAGGTGGAGACATTTGACTCTTAAGACAGCATACCTTGAGGAAAAAGCCCATATTATTTAAGCAAGAAATGTTTGTCTGGATTTCAGTTAGCCTGTAGGCTGCATTTTGGATCATGCTTAGAATTTTGTTTTCTTTGAGTTCATAACATTCAAACCAGCTGCATATAGCTGACTACTTTTCATCATGATATTCTGTCATGTGTTCTGCTTAGTACTAGGCAGATTGCTCCGCCCTAGTGGAGTGTAGATAAAAAGCTCTGGTCAGTAACGCATTCTTAGTTGCATGCGTAGGTTGTAGTATTCATATACTTAGCGAATAGGCATTTTCACTTTTGTCTTTTGCAAATTTATCCTGTAAAATTTTACAAACACAAAGGGACACTCTGTAGTCTCCATACAACCAACAGAAAAGAGATTCAGGCAGTGATTCGTTAGCAACATAGGTGTCATAGATAAGGGAGGGGAACAGTTGAGAGGTTTTTTTAAACTTTTTTTTTTTTGATATCTCATGTTGATTTTATGAAAATGTGTAAGATAGAAAGCAAATGGAGTTGAAAAAATAATTGAGAGAGAGTGAAGTATTTGCCTGTAGCTGTAAACAGGGGTAAAGGTAAATGACTGTAAGATTTGTGTTGTTATGTGAAGTATGTGTTGGTTTTTATTGCAGTGAGGAGGACATGTATCGTGATGCAGAAGAAATAGAGAGGGAGAAAATATTACTTTCTGAGACAAGCTCTTCAGGTACGTTTGAACTTTCTGTGGTGTTTCAAGTACAGTATTACAATTCATTGTAGCACTAATTTGTGATGATTTGACACCTTCGTTTCTAAGGATTTTTGTGCACAGGTATCTCTGTGTGCAATAGAAGTTACTTATGACTGAGTACATTGTACAGTTTAATTCACAAAAAGATCAATTTTATGTAAAACTAGTTGCTCTTAGTATATTTTTTTTCCTGTGTTTCTATAGTTACAAAAGAATGCAAATCCTTTGGAAAACTGTCATATAGCCTATGTTCCGAGTGTTTTGATTAAAAATTACTGATTTATAGTCATTATAGCAGCATCTGTGGCTGGGATCCCTTGATAACCTTAGTGCTATCTGTTTCGGAATGAAGACTGTTGGGATTCCAAGAGGAAACTATTTCTTCTCTCTACCATGCTTTCCAGCTTACTCAGAAAGATCTGTTATCTTTCTCCCTTATAGTCTGGCAGCTGAAAGAAGAAGAGAAACTTTTGTCAAATATTTTTCTGATTGCTAAGAAAATGATGAGTACTTTACTAATTTCTACTCTTTGCCAATTAATATTTTGCAGAAGAGAGGAGCAGATAATTCTCTATTTTGTTGGATTACATCATCATTTTTGTTCACTTGTCATTTTCAGAACAAGCTGGGGTTTTTTTTCCCCTCTGATGCTAATAGTTACTTAGTAGCTATAGGTTGTGCTGCCAATCTCCTTTGGCACCAATGTTATTTTAAAGTGATAGTGTCTATTTGTAAATTCAATGCTTTTTCTATATTGTCCTGTTTCATGGTTTCTGTATAATGTTACATATTCTGTTTTGACAGAATATAAACTAAGTGTTGCACCTGAAATGGACATCATGGAGTATTGCAGAAAAGAATGGAGAGGAAATACACCAGTAGCAAAAAGGATGAGAAAGGTATCAGTTCTCTTTCTGTTGAATTTTCTTGGGCTTTTTGTTTTCATTTGTATGTTTAGTAGGTGATTTCCTGTGGGAGCAATCTTTAAAACAGTAAATGCAGTATCAGTGTTTTCCAGAAGGTGGTTTTGTTCGTACTTGTTAAAAATGTGGTTTTTAGTAAGGCTATTTGTTGATAGTGTAGGGTTTTGATTGACATTGGTCTTCGTTACTGTTTTCAACTGAAGTTTTAAATTTGGTTTGTTACCATAAAATGGTAATTTTGTGGGCTGTTGAAATGGCAGAGCAGATAACCAAACTTTTTGGCAGAAGGCAAATAATGGAAGCTGGTGAATTGCATGATTTTTAAGATGGGTAGCTTTAATGAATAGGCTCAATTTTTCTGAAGTTTTTCCTGAATTCTTATTTTTTGTAGGTTTTAGACTGGTTTTCTTACATTAAGCTTGAGCTAGAATGGTAGAAAATAAAGCATGAGGTTGGTTGAGTTTTTTTTTCTTGTTTTGTTTTTTCAAAATTTAGTGGTATGTATGAGTAAACCTAAAAATACGCTGCATAAATCAAAAGAGCTGTGTGTCACCTTCAAGAGATTAGCAAGAGAAAGACAGATGCACAGGGCATTGGCTCTTGCTAGGTTAGCTGAAGAGAGGTGCTGAGCTTCAGAAGTTACGTTTCAACACTGTTGCTTCTGCTAAAATTGTAGGTATGGGAACTGCAGGGAGGGGACAAATCTGCTGAGGCATGTGTCAGGATATATCAGTGTAAACACAAATTTTCCTAGAGGCAGAAACAAACTACGTGTGACACGTATTGGGTAAATAGCATAAGCGATTGCTGAAACTTCTTGTAAGCATGGTACATTTTTAGATTTATAGTCTTGTGTGTGTGTGTTTGGATTTTTTTTGAAATGTGAGTTAGCTACCCACGTTTCGATGATACTTATTCTGTGTCATCAGATAAACACCACAACCAATTACCTACTTAATTTCTTTAGTTTCTTGTTTGTTATTAAGTAGAACTAAGGAAGTTTTTCTCAAAGCATAATTTGTGACGTAAAAGCATTTGGACTTCCAAAACGGGTAGTGAGTCAACCCCCTTTTTTAAAAATAGCATTAGCATTTGGATGCTAATATTCCAATATCTTTTATGATACCAGTGCATGACCTTAAAATGTTTTGTTAATGCTTTCATGTTATTTGGATTTTGTGTTTTTTCTAGGGATATGAAGCAGTTGCTCAGAAGTTTGCATCTATAAGGAGAGTACGAGGTGATAACTATTGTGCTCTCAGAGCAACACTTTTCCAGGCACTAAGCCAAGCTACCCAGTTACCGAGCTGGCTGCAGAGTGAGGATTTTACTATGGTACATGTCGAACTCTGATCTTCTGAGAGTAGAGAAATGTTGGTTCTAACCTATTTGATAATTTTATGATCTCATTTCTGTGTTATGCTGTATATGCTCGCTTCTCAATATCTCTTGAATTGAGAAGTGGTAGTGTTCAGTTTTCTTGTTCATGTACAGTGATTCTTTCAACTTGGAACTGAGTCCAGGTCCCTTTAGTTTCCAGTTTATAATGTATAAATGTTACTATAGTGCTGACTGTAATGTAACTTCTGTGTCTTCATCTTGCCCTCTTAGTTTCTTCTTACTGCATGTAATATGGCAGTAAGAGGTTTCCCACAAGGCAGCTGATAATAACAAAAAATACAGACAACTTATTTTAAGCATATTTGAAAAAAACCCAGCTATTCGAAATTATCATATGTATTCTTCTGTGCCTTATATGGTTTCTCTAGAAAGTGGATTAACATATTGAATGCTGTAGGCTTTTCAGAATGTGTGATTTACCCGTGTCTTACACTTATTTTTTACACTTATTTTAAAAAAAGTGTAAAAAAAAAAAAAAAAAAAAGAAAAAAAGTGTGAAATAAGTGTAAGACTGACATGAAGAACAGTTCTTAGGGAGCATTGATGGATAAGCAAAGCAAGGTCTTCCTAAGAGTGGAAGAAGAATATTCCAGAAATTGTTTTGTGTCAAGAAAGTCCATTTGGTGATATCAGTGAATGTGGAAGAAACATGTAAGAAGCTGCCTATACAAAAGTGGCCCACTTCAAGGGAATAAGGTTCCAGTTGTGCAGGTTGCTGCTGGAAATGTAAATGATGAATGTCTGTTGCAGACTCTGTGTGTAGGCTAGCAATGCAGGTAGAATCACACTGCTCTTATTATCTTTCTCTATAACTTTAGAGACCCTCTTAAAATTTCTCATTGTGGTCACTGTCATTGCTAAGTAAACTTCTGCTGATTATGTTTTTGTAATTACTGATAAAAATGTTTCTATGAAATGTTTCTTACTGCAGCAATACATTGTAAAAAGATTTTCTTTTTATAAAACAAATTCTCTCAGCCGACAACCATCTCCACAGTATCAAACTGTAGAATAGTTTCCAGTGCTCCTTTAAAGAACACGCAAGCTTTTTAAAATCGTGTACTTTGCAGTTTTTAATGATATTCACCTATTTTTCTTCCTACTGTTTTATAAAGGAAAATGTGTCATATGGTAATTAACCTTTATTTTGAAAAAGGTGTACAACTATAAAATGAACTGATTGAAATGATAAACAGTGCGTCAAAGCAGAAGACATGTCAGAGAAATGTGTGTGGTGACAGCTAGCGGTACAATTTTAACAAAGGCTTTTTGTTTTTTTTTTAAATTTAAAACTGTGTTTACATGTATGTTTCTAGTTGTACTGGCATATAGTCTTTGATTATTTAGTTCTATGTGTCTGATTGGCATAGGATGTCAGGCTGGTGTGAGGGAAGGTCTTTGTGTATCTGACAAATATTTGGTTGCCATTAAAGAGAACGTAGTGCTAATTTGGAGTCCTGATAGAATGGAAACTGGCTGGTAATGGCTGATGGCTTATGTGCTGCTCTAGCCAAATACTTGACTCATTGTGAGACACAAGTTGCTCTTCCAGTTCTAGTGGCAAAATGGATTAATAAATGAGGGTAAAAAACTGGGCATGCAGCTGCCAGGATGTCCTTCAAGAGAAGTGTAAAAACTCTTAACTGAGCAGATATAGCATATGAGTAGTAAAAGAAGCAGTCGTGAGGCTAAAGTATGATCTGATGCATCAATTAATCCCCACGTTGTTTTCTTATTTATAAGAAAACCTGTCCCATAGTGTTTTAATTATGTTCTCTGAAAAGTAAATACAGTTTGTGTATTCTGAACAAAGTAGTTTGCACTCCACCGAGACTTCTGGATTATCTGGTGGATGTCATCACATCTTTAACCTGCTCTTCTGTTGATTCAGGTACACTTTCAAACACAGTTATTGTAATCTGCTGCTGGAGGTTTGTTTTTAATTTAGAGAAAACAAAAAAAAAGAAAGAAAAGCCATGAGTAACTTGGGGTGATTAATTTTTCCAGTGCTTATGTACTGATTAGATCTGGAAATAGTAGTAGACCAGTATTCTGACTGTCACCCAGCAAGTACTATAAAGAGCCAGTTGTGTTCAGTTGTGGTCATCTTACTACGACATCTGTTCAGAAGAAAATACGAGGGATTGTTTTAAGATGCAAAATGTTTAAAAGAAAAATTTAATAAAACAATAATGTGCAAGTTGGTGGCTTTTCCTTTCAAGACTTTTAACTTAAGGTCCCTTCTTTTCTCTTGACTTCCAGCTTCCTGAAAACTTGCTGAGCAAGTATGACTGGATCAAACAGTGGCAGCTGAAACAGAAACTGGGCAGGAAGATGGGAGAAATAAGTGATGAAATTAAAGAATATTTAATACTTCTAAGGAAAAAGGTTGGAAAAGTATTTGTTTATTCTTGGTCGCTTGCGAATAAGAAAAATGACAAAGATTTTTGAATGTGGTGAATTTAGCATAAGGATGCTTTCGCTAGTGAAAGTTGCCTTTCTGTATGTATACTGCAAAAAAATCAAGGAAAGAATGTCTGTACAGACCTGTGAGAGTTTTCTGGTCTTTCACTGCTTGCATTAGCCTGATGCTGGATTTGGTTTGTAAGCAGCTCTGCAGAAAACTATTAAACAGGTTTCAGTGAAGAAATTAATGTAAGAGAGTAACATTTTGCCTCTACTTCTTATATTTATTTGAAGGAATGATGTATACTGTGGATAAATGCTGTTGCTACCTTGAGTAGGTCACGGAAAGAAAAAAAAACAAACCACCACCCCCCCCCCAAAAAAAAAAAAAAACACCCACCCAAAAAAACCACCCAGAAACCCCCCAGAATAATGCTGAAGTGATTTCAAAGAAGTAGTTTTTGTTCTACACTTACACATTTCTGTTATGGGATAATGTAACAGGAAGATGACTGTACCCTGTAATAGTGTTCGTACTATAGTACTTAGCCCCCATCCTTCTTCCACTTGAAACCCTGGAACCTATTTAAAAAACTCTTCAGTTGTTCCTGTCTTACTGCGTATGCATATACTCTTTTTTTGAAGGCTTTTAAGAGTATTTTAAAGGCTACATTCAAGCAGTTTGAGGGCTAGAATGAAATACGCATTCTGAGTAACTGAAATGTAAAGTATATGAAGGATGTAGGATTTATGATACAGGAAACAAAAAAGTTATTACCGTATTACTTCTTGTCCCATGACAATATTTGTTTTGCTACCTTGCAACAATTTCCAATGTCCTCCTCTTTTGCTCTGCTTAAGGACTAATTTAAGCAAAATCAGACTAACTCAGTTTGATCTTGATAGGACTACAGCTGTGGAAATATTCTTGCTTGTTTATAAAAAGGCACAAAGCCCTTCATAAATTAAATTCTGAGTGCCTATGCTGAACATCTGACAATTCACAAGTGGCTTTTTGCAGCTCTTGCATGATGATGGCTATTGATACATGTGTGTGTTGTTTTTTTATAGTGGAAGAATATAAGTGAAATCAAGGGCCCTATTGAGAAACAAGAAGCTTGTGAGAAATTGTTTAAAAATGAAGAGGAGGAGTATAGTCTCTATGAAGCGCTGAAATTTTTGATGCTTAACACTGCCATCAAATTATACAATGATGATAAAAATGGGAGGAGAGTTCCTGTCTTCTCATGGTTACTGTTTGCACGGGATACATCTAGCAACCCTTGTCAGTTAATGCATAATCACTTGAATCATATTGGTCACAGTGGAGGCCTTGAACAAGTAAGCAGAAATTCTTATAGTGTTATTTTCCTGTTTTGGAGACTTTAGTTTCAGGTGGTTTAAGAAATTACCCAGCTTTTGTTTGTTTGGCTAAATTTAATGGTGTAGTGTTTGGTCTTTCATTGGGAAAAATAATAGTAGAACCACTTGCTTGTAGTAAGACTCTGTAAAGGCCTTCCTTTTAAAGATCAATTTTTGTCTGGTGGTGGACACATAGGTAGCATTCTTTGGAAGTATGATATTCTATTAATAGTAACATTTGCATTAGTCTCTTATTTGTTAGCTTTTTTAAAAATACCATGATAAAAGCTAATACTCAAATTATGAAGAGAAGATCATGTGCAGTACATATACTTGGTGAATTCTGATAAACTAATGACAATTACTGCCTTATACGTTGCAGAAATGGTATACATATTACAAAAAAAGCCCCAAAACAAAATGTAGTGGTTAATGAGCTTGATAGTCTGAAAGATTTTAGAAACATCCATTTAAGAAAATCCCGCTGAATACATTACAAGTGTGGTACTGCAGGTAAATTTGCTACTTAATTATAGAAACTAGAAACACGCAAGTATTATGTTTTGTTTCTGTTCATTGGCTTAGAAATCTGATGACTGTAGTATAGATGAGACAGGTTGCTGTTATTGTTAAATTAGCTGATTCATTGGTGACTTTTTTGCTGCTCAGTTTAGTCAATAAATAAAGTTACCTATTCTTGTGCTGACTGGATTTACTTCTTTCAGTAATATTCTTTGTAAATTGTTATTTAGAACAGGATATGTTTACCACTGTAGTAGACAAGATAGAACATTTTCCAGCTTCTTTCTCTGAATTCCTTCTGATATCAACAGGCTTTGTAAGGGCTTTCCATACACTTTTTGTTTGGCTAGAGAGTTCAGAGTACCCTCTAAGAGGGAAAGGATTGTTGCCTGAAACCTGTTCTTGTCTGGTTCAGTGACTGAACAGGATGAATACTGATACAAGAGAACATCTTTCATACCTGTTTGTGGCAGTAGGGAAGTGGGATTCTCTGTATAAAGTAGCTTTTCCTTGGGACTGATATCCTACTATGCAATTGTTGGGTCTGAAGAGCTTCATGTTAAAGACATGGTATCTTAGTGGTATAAGATTGAGATATTGAACTAGAGATGCTCGTGTATATGCATTCTCACTTCATATTTTTTTCTTTGAAGAATTACATCTGATAGGTATTAGTTTAGTATTTTTATGAGAAAAATCTTGTAAAAGATATGTTTAATTTTACACATCATATTTCTGCTTTTTTCCAATGTAGGTGGAAATGTTTCTCCTTGCTTATGCTCTGCAGTATACCATCCAAGTGTATCGACTGTATAAATATAGTACTGATGAATTCATCACACTTTATCCCAATGACCCAGAAGAGGACTGGCCTGTGGTGACTCTCATAACTGAAGATGACAGACATTATAATATTCCAGTCAGAATGTGCCAAGAGACTATGCTGTAAACAAGTGATTTTTGGCAGACGAACCTGTCCTGCTTATTGAGGTTTCCAATGCTATTTTGAAACAGGATAATGATGAAATCTGCGTTACTAAATCTACACCAACTTGAAATCCGTCTTTTAGAAGTTTACATCTGACATAGAGTATCAAATAGATACTAGCTTAAAGAGTAAAATTTTTGCAAGTATGGCTTTTGTTGCCCATGAAAAAAAAATAAATGTCTGCAATACTTTTTTTGAAGGGCTTACTCTGAATAGGAATGCAAAAACTATAGATTTACCTCTTTTCTTAAGAAGATAGGTGGGGCTCTGTGATAAGATGTGAGCTGACCTTCTGCTCCCTGAAATAATGAGATAACGATGAGTTTAAATTTCTGGAAATGTAAGCTGGCAGTGTCGTGACTGATATTTGTCATACTGCTTAGAAGCAATTCGTACAAACCTTGGGTCTCAGGAAGCAGTATCATTCTTTTGCAGTTGGAATTTAATGCCTGCCATGGTTTATGCTATAAGAGAGATGTTATTTAAAGTTTTCTAATGCTTTGGGTTTTTTTCTGACATGAATATCTCTTATTCAGAAGCCAGTTGTCTGTTACACTGAAAACGAAGTGCTCTTCACCTTTCAGCCCCTTGAGAGGATCATGGCAAAGAGACTTGATAATAAGGGAGTATAAAAGTTGTTTGTTAGTAGGTCACAAATTACAAACCTACACAGAATTCTCTCTTCAGTTATGATAGCCAATATGAGAGAACCACGTGCCCACTAGATTCCATGTCTGGTCATGTTACTGTTCCTGTGATGTTAATCCTCACTGGTAGCTGCTGTGGAGAACATCAGGATTTTAATTTTTGCGGTAGATGGAAGTAAACTTCTGGTGCAACTTCACCACTTCTGGGAGGAGTATGTGGGAGGTTCTGCTTCTGCTTAGAATTATTCGTTATGCTTTAAATTGAAGGAATACAGAATATGCCAGATGCTGGGAGTGCTGACATACCTTAAAAAAATAATTAAATAATAAACCCATCACCTTTTAGCTTGCAGTGGAAGTATGCCCTACAGATGATTCTCAGAATAGGAGAGTGAAAGTTGATTTAAATGAAATGCTGGTCATACACAGATCACTTGGCTTCTCTTAGAAGGCCTTCTTATATAAAAGGGATAATATTATTATAAAAACTACTTCTCATTCAAATATTCTGGAGGAGATGACATGCAAAATTTCTGGCATGCAAAACTTCAAATTCTGTTATGTTCTATTTAAAATTAATTTGTTAACTTTTATTGTGAAAGGTAATTACACAATGAGAATGTGTATTCACCCTTCTAAAATGTGTTTTAGACCCATCTTAATGAGGTCTATCATGTACTCAGTATTATATTTATCATGTTGTCTTTGCCTTTTAAAACAACTGTTACTGAAAATTTCTGGGAGCTACAAGGGAATAAAAATAAACCAATTCATCTGGCAGTATTTTGTTTCTTGTTTTATGATCTATTTTCTCTCTAGCTTTATATTTTTGAGTTTTTAATTTTTAAATCCTTGTTCAAGTTGGTTATCTTGATGTCTTCTAATGGCGATACATTCTTGAGATTAAAACTTAATGCCTTTTTGAAAAAGACATCTTTGTCATACATTTAGAGCTCTGAAGTGTATGACGAAAGTGTCTAAAGCAGGGGCTCTTTAGGGGCTGATTTTGCAGCCATTAGGTATTTAAACAATTTACATAATTGGCATGTATGTTGAACTGAGAAGTTCAGGACTGAGCACAAGGTGCTTAAGTTGTGTGTTGTTCCTGCAGAAGTTGAGTAACAAACTGTAGAAAAACTGATGTTGCTTTGTATTTTCCGTCTGTATTTTGGAGGTAAGCAATGAGTCTGTACTGTGGTGTGCAGTATATTGATTTAACTTAAATAGAAAATCGACAGCTGCCAGTTTTTAATCTGGACTTATACAGTGGATACATGCTACTTTTCTGTTGGGTGCCCACTCCCTCATATTCGACTGAATGAACTGAAAGTGTCAATAAATTAAATGAGGTGGAAGTGAGGGATGGAAAAAGAAGAGGAATATAGGTCAAGTCAACTCTGCCCCCTGCCCCTCTGTCCATGAGTCTTACATGTGAATAAATTTATAATAGCTGCTGTACTTAAAGATGAAAGTACTAAAGGAGGCAGATGCTTTACTCAACACCTGGCATTCTTTGTTAGGTACAGTCCTGTTTTTTAATACTGTAACATGCGAGCAGGAGTTAGTAGAGATGAAGAAAGCTGACTCTAACTGTTGGTGTGCTTTTTGCGCAAAAAAGACTGTGTCCTCTTTAGGCCCATCCTTTTTTTTTTCTTTTATTCCTGGTTTAACATCATTATTATGTTCAACTTCTGCTCCCTCTGTGCTTTTTGGAGAAGGAGGTGAGTGTTCACTCTGTCCTTCAGAACAATTTTAGCATATTTTCAGGTACTAAATAGAAACATCCTGCTTTCTCTTATAGTGCTTTGACTTGGGCTATCTGATTGCTTTTCAGAAAGCATTTAAGTATGTGTTTTTCACTAAAAACACTTGTGGCCTACACAAAGCTTTCATTTTGCCTTTCTTCAGTCTCCTATTAAGAACGATGTTATAAAGTTAAGAGATACTTATCTTCCAGCATCCTTTCTGTTGATGCAAGTGTACAGCAGAAGTCCTTTGTGTGAAGGAAAAGAGAGGTTCAGGTGATCTTGCTGGGCTGGGAGGAGGGGAACGAAATTGCCTTGTACTATGTGGGAATAGTTGGCTGTGGGTAGAGAGATGTGCTGAGCTGGCACTGCAGCAGGGCAGGTACCAAAGCTTAGGCTGGGTACAGCTGCAAGAAGCTTGTGCTGGAACCAGCCTGATGGTGTCTTGTGGGAGCTCAGCCTGGGACCTGGCTGCCTGGGGAGATGCAGGGGTGTTTGGTTCAGGACTGTAACTTCACTCAGATAGTTGAATCAAAGCTTGACCAAATCTTGGCCAAGTTTATTTTCCTGTGGCAACAACAGCCCTATCATCAAAAACTAGTGAAGAAGGGTGAAGAGCAAGGTGGGAACTTGTATCTCACGAGAATGGCAAATGTGGTCGTATATCCCATTTTAGGTGTTAGAGGAAGTGGGGAGAGGGAGCTCTTGCATTGTGTATCAAGTGCGGGGTTTAATTCATGATCTCATGTCCCTAATATTTAATAGTGTCAGTTGTGTAGCCCCTGCACCTTCTTGTCTTCTGGACATAATTGCCATTTGTTCTCCCAGTATGCTATCCGGCAGGATAGGACCAAGAATGTTTGAAGATGGCCAAATGTACTTTATGAACGCTCACTTTTTTGGTAATGGTGGAAGATGACAGGTGGCACATTCTGGAAGCTTGCTGCTAGATGAATAACTGTGCTATGACATTGACTAACGTGCTTCAAGCTAGAGGGATTCAAAGAAGATTTCCATTTATAAATTTCTTGAGGAGGAGAACCTCAACTTCTGAGAAATGGAAAGGAAATATTATTAATTCCACAGAGATGAAAGTGAGGTAGGGAAGGTTTAGAATGGTAGAGGCCTCTCAAGGAAAGCGGCTCTCTAGTCTCATTTCCCCAGAGCACTCATTTCTGTATGGGTGCTGGTGAGTTGCCCGCCCTTCTATTCACAACTTCTATTTAAGTTGATGAGACGGCAAAAAACCACCCCGAGATGTACTGAGCCATTGAAGAACTAGGTGTTTTATCAGGGCCGTCAGGTGAATACTGTGGCATGCCAAGGAAGCAATGGCACACTGAATGTAGTCGCCAGCTCTCTCCTCCAGAGGATTGTCTGCCTGATTTACCCCTTTTTGGAACTGTGGGGTTTGGGGTTGTTTTTTTAGACGCCTACCCACCAGGCCTTTAACGCGATGCATTTCCTTGGGGCTGTCGCAGCAGGGAGCTGCTGCAGGGACTGCCGTAGGGAGCCTCTGCCCGTGCTCTTCGGCGTCAAACTTTGTCTGACAAAAAAAAATAATTCGATTGAAAAAAAAAACCCCTGCAAACCCCTCATTTTATAGAAATTATGTTATTATGTAGGCTGAATGTGGTAGGTACTTCTTTTTTTTTTTTTCCCCTCTCACTTTTCTCGGGTCAGATAATTCTGCAAGTGTTTGTGGCTTGCTGGAATGGGACAGAATTTACGCACTGCCCTTGTTAGATCTGTTGTGCACCCACCCATCCTTTATTAAAAAAAAAAAAAAAAAAAAAAGAAGAAGAAGAAGAAAAGCTGCTACAATAATTACGAAACTAACATCATCCTTCTCAAACAGTCGCCTTGTGTTTCACAGAACACTCACTGGAAATGTTCACTTTCAGGCCCACAGCCGGCCCCGGTACGTAGCCTTGGTGTTTCAGCGGCTTTGCCGGAGCTGACCCTGCGGCGGGAGGTGTTTGCCGGGAGGTGTCGCTGCAGGCGAGGGGAGCGCGCGGGCCCGGCCGCTGGCG
>NW_009630023.1:0-914 GCF_000690535.1 Cariama cristata
TGACAGACACTTTGCAGAGCACATTTTGTTTCTAGATTGTTTCGGAGGAGCTGGTTTAAGCCCCCCTCCTTTCTCCTCCTCCTCCCCCCCCCCTTTCACACACACACACACAAATCCCTCTGATTGTTCCTACCACCTCCTTCGTGAATTACCCACAACGACAGCCATTCAATCAGCTGCTGCTGGCTGTAGGGGACTAGCGGAGGGTGTGTGTGTGTGTGTCTCTCCCTCTGTTCCACACAAGAGGAGTCAGATGTAGCTTCCCTCGGTTTTTGGGGGGAGCTACAGAGAGAGGTGGGCAGGGAGTGAGCCGTTCATCGGGGTTACCGTCTTTGGAGGGAGCAGCACTTGCTCTCACACCGACAGGGAGAGAGAGGTGTGGGGAAGGATATTTTTTTTTTCTTCGCCGGATGAAAATGTTGAGTCCTGCAAACGGAGACCAGCTTCACCTAGTGAACTATGTGGAGGATTATCTGGACTCCATCGAGTCTATGCCCTTCGATCTGCAGAGAAATGTCTCCTTGATGAGGGAAATTGACGCCAAATATCAAGGTAAGTGCTTTCTCTGTATGTGTGTGTGTGTGCCCGCCCGTGTGTGTGGTGTGGGGCTCGCGGGGGGGGGTGTCTCTCCCTTTCTTTTCTTCAGAGCTGAGCCTCGGCTCCGTTTGCCCCTCTGCACCCCACAGCGATGGTAGTTTTATTTTTGGGAGGTGAAAGGAGGGAGAAAGCCGGGAGGAGAGATCCGAGGAGAGAGGGGGGCTGATCTGCAGCGTTAGCTCTTGTCATGGGGCGGAACAAAAGGTCTCCAGCTTCTCTTACTAAGCAAGGACTCTGCTTTTCTGTGTAAATTGCTGGCCAAGAAGGCGGGGGCAGGGAAGTGGGGTGTGCGGTGCACAAAGGGGGGCCGTCCCCGG
>NW_009630024.1:0-4526 GCF_000690535.1 Cariama cristata
CCATCCCTGGGGCTGGGAGACCCCATCTCTGGATCCAGGAGACCCCATCCCTGGATCCGGGAGACTCCATCCCTAGAGCTTGGAGACCTCATCCCTAGATCCAGGAGACCCCCATCCCTGGAGGTGGGAGACGCTACCCCTGGATCCAGGAGACCCCATCCCTAGAGCTTGGAGACCCCGTCCCTGGGGCTGGGGGAAGCTGCTGGATCCCCTCTCCCTCGGGATTCACCGATTTCATCCTCCCAGGCGTGGGCAGGCAGGACCTGCCATGGGTGGGAGCTGAGCAGCTTGGCTTGTGGTCGGGGGAATGGGTGGCAGGGATGGGTGGATGGAAGGGAAGGGAAGGCACTAGTTGGAGGGGGATTAACTTGAGAGAGGAGCTGCTTTGCAAGCAGGAAAAAAAAAAGAGAAGGAAACTGCCGAGCAGAGGGGGTTGGTATGGTAGGGCTGGGGGCTGCCAGCCCTGCTGCTCTGTGAGATAAAAATCATCCGAGTCCTCGGGCAGTTTTGCGGATATTTGCTGGGCAACCGTCAACATAAAGTCAAGTAAATGCCCTGGAAGGTCTGTCACCGTCAGAGCTGGACCGAGAGATCCTAAAAACAAAACCTTTCTTCCCCCTTGGGTAACACTGAACAACTCTGGGTTGCGGAGTGGTGGTGTTCCCTGCCTGCTCTTCTGGCTCTGACCTCGCTCTTGCCTTTTCTGCCCTGCTTTTGCTCTATTTTTTGTACTCTGTTCCTTTCGATGCTACCTTTTCTGGAAGCTAGCTTAATTACTTTCCTTTTCATCTGTCCAATCCCATATTTTTTCAGCCCCGTGGTATTTCTCTGGTCCCAATTTCCCTCCTCCCACCACTTCCATCTTTTTCCTTCTCACTGAGGTGGGGAGAAAGATGCTCAGGTCTCCAACCTCCAGCCCCAACCGCACACCTTGGGGTTCGGTCTGGGACCGGCCCCACCGCCCCGAGAAGTGGGGAAGTACTTGGTGGCCTCTAACCCGCTGTCGGTCCTCACCGAGCTGATAGTGATTGCGAGCCCGGCTTCCTCCGATGCTTCGCGGTTTCCCCCAGCGAAGGCCGGGTGCGGGTGCTGCACATCCTGCGCCGGGGTGAGCGCAAGTCGCAGGGGCAGAGTTATGTTGTTTTATAAACCTGCTTTGTTAAACCTGATGCTTGTCCCAGCATGGATTATTAACCTCTCTCGGGTATAAAAGCAATCGCTTTGGCTGTCATTGATAGAAATTGGGACTGATGGTGTGAAGTCAGTTTTAAGTCCACCTTCTCGCAGGACTGCTATGTTAGTTTTGTATAAACAAAAGCAAAAAATCTAGGGGAGAAGGATGCTTAGGGCAAAACAAAACAAACCAAAACAAACCAAACCTGGTTTGAAGTATTGCCTTACTTTGTCCCGGGGATTTGACTCCCTGTCGGTGAGCGTGCTCCCTGGGGAACGCCTGCCCCTCTCCGATGCTCTCCCAACCCACTCGGCCGGCAGCATCCCTGTTGCACAGTGCAGGGGGCTGGGGCGCGGGACCAGCGAGGGGTCATGAATGCCCCGAGGCCGTTGAGTAGCCCCGGGTCACCTCCCGCAGCGCGTCCCTCCGAGCAATTGCCATGTTCAGCCTCTACACCAAAGACAGAGTCTGTATGAACAGACTGTTTCTGTTTCTTGATGTCTCTTCCTCAGCAATCCCAAACTGCGTGCCTTGGCGACAGCCCTGTCCCCAGGTTTCCTGAGGTTTGGCGGCACTGAAACAGATTTTCTCATCTTTGATCCCTACAAGGATTCAACTTCGGAAGAAAAAATCCTTTGGGAACTTCAGGCCCAGCAAGGTAAAATGGGCATCAACCTCTTAGACTCAAAACTGTCCTGGGTTTAGGAGGTGGCTTTGATGCAGGCTGGGGATGTGACAAGGGATGCCACAGCGGTGCTGGTGGGGGTCTTACGCGGGGTCAGCGTGGCTCTCCTCCGTGGAGAGGGAATCTGTGGACCTTCAGCACGGTCCGTGGGAGGAGCTGTGCCAGCCGTGGGAAAGCAAGGAAGGGCACGGGGGACCTCACGTCCACCCCGGTGTCTGCTGGGACTCTCCCTTTGCTGCCTCATCCTCCTCGCGGTAGCCTTGGGAGCTCCCCCACCGCCTGGGAGGTGGTCAAGGTCAGCTCAGAAGTTGTGGTTTCATTACGAAAAGTAAGTAACGGATGGAAGAAATAATCTGATGAGAACAGAGTGTCCGTTTTCTTAATCCTGGCCAAAGGCAGAGCTAGGCTGGGGGTGCAGCCTTGCCCTCCAGTCGCTTTGAGAGGGCGAATGCAAACCCACCGGACCACTGCCGACTGCTCGAGGTTGCTCCTGGTGCGTAAGGTTTCCCACTGCATTAAAGTCCATTTCCTCTTTAAACATAGTAAAAGCACATAAACCCTTCTAGAGGTGTTTCAGATGAAAAAAATTCCAATCTATTCCTGTGGTACATAGCACAACAGTGTAAGGTACATCACCGTACAACTGGTGATGCTCAGTTTTGAAGTCGAGTGGTACTTTTCCCCTCGTAACGCTTTGCTGAGCGGCCACCTCGTCTCTGGGTAATGGTGGCACCGGCTCATGCCTTGCTCTCTGATTATGGCTTATTCCTGGTTTACATGCCACAAAAGACCATGAGCTTTGAAGAAAAAGCATCTATGATTCCCACTGGTGTTGCCGCTGGAGCAGTGCAGGGTAGCCGGCGCTTTCCCCTGCCCGAGCCGGGCAGCGCAGGAAGCATTGCCCCGTATCTGCCGACAGCAAGGCAGCCCAGGAACCCTGCCCTAGCCCTGCCCGCTTATCTGCTCCTCGGGCACCGCAGCCCGCGCTTCGTCAGCTCACTGGAACGAGGATTTCCGGATGGTGCTGCTCCTAAAATAGTTTATTGGGGTGTGACCGCCATGATCCCAGCCTCCAGAAGCACAACTCGGTCTTTTCCCGCTCACCCATCTCCATCACCATCAATTTGGAAATACACGTTATATAGATATATATATAAAATACATTCCAGCCAGCCCTCTTTTTCTACGTGGTTAATGTTGTAAAAGTAGTTTCATGGAAGTGCACGGCTGGCTCTCAGCCTGCATCCCCTCCCGAGGGATGCAGCCCTTCGGACCCCGGCCCCTGGCCGTGAAGACGAGGATTTAATTGCTATCCATCCTCCTTCTGCCCTGCAGAGGCTTGTGGCTCCAGACCTGCGTTTGCTGCTGTTGAGGAGGTGCTGCGGGCCCAGTGGCCCAGCCAGGAGAAGCTGATTCTTGCAGAGCACAACCGGAAAAAACACAAAAACACCACCATTACAAGTAAGACTTCGATGGATTTTTCTGCTAGGGTTTATCACCCAGGGGTTGCAAATCTCCGCCCCACAGCAAAAGGGTCGTAGGCTGTTAGGAGCTGAAACCGCTGAATGAGAAACATTTCCCCCCCTTAGAAAAATATTCAAAGAAATCTTTTTCTACTGTCTGCCACCTCGTATTTAATAGCGTTCAGCTGCTGCAGGAGTTGGGGGGATCTCAACGCCTTGCCAGGGTGGTGTGGAGTTAAGGTCTGGGCTCTTTTGTCCGGCTGGGAGAGCTTGGCGTATCTGCAGCACCAGCCTAAATAAACACAGGCACTAAAGTTTGGTGCTTGGCCGGAGCTCAACTAGCACGCCGTAACCTTCAGATAAACATCCTCCCTTTCTCCTCCGTGCAGGAAATACGTTGGATATTCTCTACAGCTTTGCAAACTGCTCAGGGTTTCATCTGATCTTTGGGCTCAACGCCTTGCTGCGGAAAGACGGCTTGCGGTGGGACAGCTCGAATGCCCGGGCGCTGCTGGACTACTGCTCCTCGCAGAGGTACAACATCTCCTGGGAGCTCGGGAACGGTAAGTGGGAAGCTGGTCTGTGGGCCAGCGGTCACCTGGGGAGGTACCACCGCGGGGTACGGGCTGGTAATTTTGGATGCTTTGGATGATGGCCTGTAAAAGCAAGGTGATGTTTTATTGGGAAATATTAAGGTCTTAATTTGTCAGGAGGGATTTCACAAAAGGTCCAGCGAATGAGCAAACTGAGATGATTTTGCTGCTCCTACCAAGGCTCTGAGATGAGGTGAAGGATGCTCTGTGAGGTGCAGGATGTCACCCATGGGGACTGGCTGGGACAGGGTGCCGGAGGGCTTTTGGTTTCATGCTTGTCACCTTCAAATATCTCGCCCGTACCATTGCCAGCCCACGTGAAGCCCCCTACTCCCCACGTAGAACGAGCCGCCTTATTTTGTACCCCAAACCCAGCGTGGGGTGCTGATGCGCCCGTGTCTTCCCCAGAGCCCAACAGCTTCAGAAAGAAATCTGGGATCTACATCGACGGCTTCCAGCTGGGACAAGATTTTATTCACTTACGCCAACTTCTGAGTAACTATAGCCTCTACCGGCACGCGAAGCTCTACGGTCCCGACGTCGGGCAGCCCCGAAAGCACACGCAGAGACTGCTGAGAAGGTAGGGGGGGGGGGGGTCCCGGGAGGACACC
>NW_009630024.1:4543-9091 GCF_000690535.1 Cariama cristata
CTGGGTAGCGGTGCCTCGTCTGCACCCAGATGCAAGGGGCACGAGGAGGCATCTGGGCAGGGTTTTAAGGACTTTTTGCTCCAAACCAATAGTAAGGATGTACAGATGGATACATCCAGTCTATTGGAGAACTGATTCTTTGCATTTTTCCTAAATCAGAAACATGAAATTTTATTTTTTTTTGACTGGGGCTGACTGAACTCTTCCCTGCGTGCATGAGCTCAAGGCCGAAATACTCAACCAGTGGAAACTAAGCCGCTAGCAGGGATCTGCACGTCTTTTTATTGAGCGCTGGGTTAACCAGGGCTTCTCACCCTAGAAGTCCCCACGTGTCACACCAGCATTCATTCAGCCTCCCAGCAACCCGCTGAGGCAGCCGGGCTGCCCAAAGCCCGTTTAAAAGCCATCGCAAATGTGGCCCCAAAGCAGTTCACCATCAACCGGGAGGAGAGGGGAAGGGTGGCTCGTGGGGGGCCGTGACCCATCACCGGTACCCACTGACATCCCCACTCCCCACTGCATCCCCTCTGCTTGCAGCTTCCTGAAATCGGGAGGGAAGGCGATCGACTCTGTTACGTGGCACCAGTAAGTACCGCTCGGATACCATCGTCATTCGGCTTATCGCTGGTTTTCTTCACCAAACGTCGATTTGAGCATCTCAGCAGAAGGGAGGGGGGGTGAAATTACCCCTTTTGGCAGTTCTTCGGGTGCCTCTCTGCAACCTCCTCTGCTCAGAATAAGAGATGAATCGCGGGAGCGCGTTCCAGAAAGGCAAAAACTCTCCAAAGAGGCGACTTGGTACAGAGACCCGAAAGCAGTGGCGGGGGTTTGTAACGTAGGCACGGCAGTGGGGAATGCAACGTGTGCGAGGCGGTTATTTTGCTTGCTAAATATGTGCCCTGAGAAAAACAGAAGTGGGATGTGAAAAAAAAGATGGCACGGCAGCTTTATTTCGCAGAAGAGCACGAGGGGGGTAGGTCACGGCTCTCCCCCGCATGGGGAGAGCTTCCGCAGGAGCTGAGCCTTGTTGCCTATGTCGTGTTTCAACACGTACCAAAAGCGAGGGAGATCTGAGCACCGGTCCCGGTTGTCTCAAAGCTCCACGTTGCCAACCCTTGCAAATAAAATGCACTTTCCCGTGGGAAGCAGGGGGTGTTGTATAAAAGGAGAAGGTAGCTCAGACTTAACTCGGCAGAGATGCCTCTGCTGGACTTCTGCAAGAGCAGAAGGTTTTTCACATAAGGTTTTAAACAACCTGTGGGTGGCTGGGCTTTGAAACGGAGTCAGTACCCCTGACCTTGGTGCTCTCCTTGGCTTTAGAAAGGCTGAATCTCCTTGAGTGAAAGCTGTGCTCCCTAAAAGCAAATTCTGGGAGTCACTGATGACCCTGCTGGCAAACGCACCCAACTCCTCGTGAAAAATGCAGCAGAAGCCCTCTTAGCTTTACGGGCTGCCTTTTTTCTCTGTTTACGTCTGTTTGATAGAAAGGAAAAACCTTGCAGGTCTGGCTGACCCTTACCCATAAAGAAGTGCTCGCAGCTTCTCCTGCTCCCTTACGTTTGCTCTCCGAGTCAGGCAAACCGCACCGGCACCGTCCCAGCCCCTGGCTCTCGTGCCGTGGCTGACAGGTTTAAAGGCAGGTGTAAAGTGCTGGGCTCTGCAGCGGGGTAAGTCAGCCCCGGGGCACCTGCCGTGAACTCCACGTCTTTGAAAGCGATTTCCATGCGAAGGTGGTTTTCCTTCCGAAGTCAAATGCAGGACGGTGACATGCAGCAGTCAGGTAACAGTGGGAAAAGATGCACATGCTTATATTACATGTAGATGTATACACCTGTGCCTTAGCTATGTGTTTTGAGCTGCTAGCAAAGCATAAAACATGTCCTCTTCCCTTCCTGGGCTGCTCTTGCCCTGAGGCCGCCTTTGCTTTAAGTGAGCATGCATTATTTTCTTTACTAATTTAGGATTATTGGGTTTTAGCTTCCTCTTGAGGCTGGAAGACTTCAGCTACTTCTGGTAGGACCGAGTGGTAACGTGCTGAAATGCAAAAAAAACCCACAGGGATTCCAGTTTCCCGTTCCTTATTCGGACAAACCAGACTTCTGCTTATGGTGGAGGGCAACCTCCATCCCGTAGGGATGCCTCCATCCTGTTCCCCACCAGATTGCCAAAATATTCCGACAGAGAGACAGAAGGTGGGATCTGGTATTTTTAATATAAAACTTGATACAAGTAAAGCAAGTAATCACATAAGAGTGTCAGACTCCTCAGCAAGAGAAGATTTACAGAAGCTGGCTCTTATTCAGAGATGGTTTCCTCATTCTAAATTAGTAGATGCAAAAAACCCCCACTACTTCTGTTGGATAAAATTTCTGTGATACCCTGCCTCCATCAAGGTAATTATACCTGATAGTCCCGTAAATACAAACAACATACCTACACATTTGGAAAACAAAAAAAGAAAAAGAACTGCACAGAAAAATAATGCTGTGGCTAAATGTATCAAGCAGCTGAGTACTTTTGGTGGTGTTTTGTACCACTGGCGGTATTTTTTCTTAATTTTGGCTGAGGGTTTGTTTTGTTTTTTTTTCCCCCATTTCCAGTTACTATGTGAACGGACGAAGTGCAACGAGGGCGGATTTCTTGAGCCCTGAAGTGCTGGATACCTTCGCCACAGCTGTCCGCGAAGTCCTGGAGGTGCCTTGTCCTGTTCAATCATTCCTACGTTCCATTTCCAGGGGGTTAGCAGAGAATCCGGAATAAAGTACAATTTCTCACTAGCGATAAACAGGGAGCCTGAAAGCTTGGGTGCTGCTCTCGTAAATTAAACAATCAAACAAAAAAAATGAACAATACTAATAATAAATGAGCTGCAATAGTTTGCCATGCATGGTGCCGGACACATCACAAACCTACAACATTCTCATTTAGCGATGGAGTCGTTACTCAGGGATGTCATTTATGGTCATCCTTGCCCCAATTTCTTTGTAGTTTAAGATCTTGAAAATGGTATAACTTAAGAGTATACCACTACTTAACGTGAGCAGACTTAACAGGACCTGCCTTTTACCAGCGTTTGCCTCATTCTACGTGTGTAGACGTGATTTTTTTTTTTTTTTTTGGACTAGGAAAGTAAATCTGCTTCTAGTTCTTTTAACCAAAATTCCTGTGACATCCCGCCTGTGTCGCTGTTAGCCCTTAAATGCAAACATCATATGTAAGCATTTGGCTAAAGCACAAAATTTTGATTGCTCGTTATTTCAGTAGCCAAAAAACTTAACTCTTGTCTCTCTCTTCCCGGCCAGATTGTTGACGGGACCGTGCCCGACAAGAAGGTCTGGCTAGGAGAGACGAGCTCTGCCTATGGAGGGGGAGCTCCCAGGCTGTCCAACACTTACATTGCTGGTTTTATGTGAGTACCGTGTCAGAGGTGTGGGGAAATTACACGTTTTACCAGCTGAAGGGGGTCGTGTACATGCCCCACAGGAGGAACGTCTCCCTCAGGCTTCCTGGAGAGCGCAGGCAATGGGTGGGTTGAGGATCATCACTGTCCCACCGCTCCCGGTGTGCTTCTCCCATGCTTGAGGTCGGATGTAGGCTCAGGTAATAGCAGATTCCTATGCGAAATGGGGGATGAGAAATGTGAGAAAGTTGTATTTCTGCCCTCGAATCTGCAATGCTAACTCCAACTTTTTGTGAGGATGGAAAGTCATTCATGAGATGGGTGTTCTTTTCCGATGTCACCTTTCGACCACCACAAAATAACTAACCAAAGGGAAATTTAGTCATGAAAATAATTTTCTCTAAGGACTCCAGTTGTAGTGTTTTGCTGAAATAAAAGAAGTCAGGCTTTTCGTAGCACTTTGTTCAGTTTGTAGATTCAGCGAGATAAAATTGCATGGGAATGTGCAGTTCACACTTTGAAAATTAACCAAAAACATGGTTGCAATGTATTTTTTTCCTTGCTATAAGGCATGATGATCTTTTCATCAGGGCCTGTTGGGTCAGCAAGTCAAAGCTCGGTAATGGCAGGCAACCCTGTCGTTGCTGTGATGATTTCTTTCAGACTTCAGGCCCTTGGTCAGTTCAGGAGCATCCACTGCCACTCCTGGCTTCCAGCGCCTGCAAACGGGGGAGTGGAGCAACCGTTCCCACCAACTCGGACCTCCAGAGGGGGTCTGAAATTATTTTTTAAGACATTCAATACAAGGCTTGAATTGAAATTAGTTGTGTGATTTTAAGGAAGTCAGCATCATGACCTAATTCTTGTTTTCCTACTTACCGAGCTGGTTGGAGAGGGGCAACGGTGTCCAGTTGAGGTCAGCAATTTCATCTGCATGTTGTTTGCCTCATTTTCTTTGGCAGGTGGTTGGACAAACTTGGGCTTTCAGCCAGGCGGGGGATTGATGTGGTGATGAGACAGGTTTTCTTCGGGGCAGGGACCTATCACCTGGTGGATGCCAACTTTGAGCCTTTGCCGGTACGTATGTAACCCCGCTAACACCGCCTGAATGATACATCAACCCCACACAATGCTACAGCCTTGGGGAC
>NW_009630025.1:0-1272 GCF_000690535.1 Cariama cristata
GCACCTCTCCGGAGAGCGGCTGAAATACCATTAACCAGGAAAACGGCAATTTGCCTAAAGTGGACATGCTTCATCAATGCTAAGAGGAGCCGGTTATAATTTCATAACCTTTCATGCTGTCGGATGACAGCACATACATCTTTGTTCATTACTGCAGATACATCAGGCGTCGCGTGCCGGGTGTGCTGCCCTGGGAGAGCGGCTGAGAATGGGGCAAAGGCGCTGAAACTCGCAGCCAATTCCTGCCAACCCACCAGGGCACCGGGAGCTGCCGGACCACGCTGCCGGTGGTGGGTGGGATGGTGCGTGACAGCCCCCGCTGCAGGAGGGGCTCAGGGGGTCAGGGCTGCCCCGTGCCCCAGCGGGGGACAAGGCCAGGCAGAGCCATCTGCGTGGTGGAAACAATCACCTTGAAAGGAGGGCATACGCGGGTGCAGGCCCACGTGCCGCACACATCGCAGCAGCCTGTGGGGCTCCCAGAAATGCCAGCGCACAGACAGGCTTTGCCAGAGGTGCCGTCATGTGCAGAACTGCCCCGTCTGTTTGCAATGCACAGCAGCCAGCTTTGATTTAAATATTTGCTCTGCTTATGCCAAATAGTTGTTCAAAATCTTTGGGGACATTAATATTTATGCATGAGTTTTGAATAAATCCGTTATGATCGAAAGGTCTCGCATAATTGTGGTTCGTTGCTGCTGTCCAGGACCCTTCAGAGCCCACACAAAGTGGCAGGATGGAGCGATGCCACGGCTAGCCTCAGCGCTGACCTTTGCGAGAGCACATGCAGGGCTGTCCTCCTGTCCTGCTCTCCTCCTGTCCTGCTGTCCTGTTCTCCTGTCCTCCTGTCCTGCTCTCCTCCTGTCCTGTTCTCCTGTCCTCCTGTCCTGTTCTCCTGTCCTCCTGTCCTGCTCTCCTCCTGTCCTGCTCTCCTGTTCTCCTGTCCTCCTGCACCTGTGAAAGCAGACAGCCGCTCTGTCACTGCACCAGGGCTCCAGGCTCTCCACACCATCACCCTGCCCGCAGCGCTGCCGGTCTGTCCTGTCCCTCTCCCTGTCCCTGTCCCTGTCCCTCTCCCTGTGGGGCGGCACACCACCCACGAATGGCAGCAGAAGCCCTCAGGACAGCCAGGCCCAGCGTTTCACAGTTTCTGCTCTACGTCCTTCAGGCAGCAGATGGGAGCCCACCACCCAGCCCCTCTGCAGGCAGCGGGTGCCATGTGCCAGGCGCTGACAGAGCGAGCCAGCCTGCGCACGCAGCCCCCCGTCACCCTGT
>NW_009630025.1:1285-1941 GCF_000690535.1 Cariama cristata
AGGAGTTCTGGCACCTCCAGCCAGGGCGATGCTCAGGGGCCGTGGAGGGGCTGTGGTGGGATGCAGGGGGGGTCCTCCAACCCATCGCTGCAGAACCCAAATCATCCAGGCTGGGCTGGAGCCCTCCTCTCCTGCCGGTACCTTGGAGCCATGCTCTTTAGCCCAGGGTAGGCTGTGATTAAAGAATGATTCATGTTTCACACGGACGGTCCTTCCAGCAATCCGTCTCCTGGATTAGTTTCTCCCGCGTAGAGGTAAGTAAATCAGGGCAGCTGGCGGCGGTCCCGGCCGGACAGTGTCACCCAGGGGCCTCCCCGCGGGAGATGAAAGGCTGTAATCACCGCTGCGGGGGGCTGCCTCCGCCTGGCAGGGATTTATCACCCCCGTGCTGCTGTCACAAACACAGTTCGGGGAAGCAGTGGCAGTGTAATTATTCTGCAAATATAATTAGGTACAGATGTAGTGAATAAGTAATACTAAAATATATTTATTTCCCACTATTCTCCTGACTCCTGCAGCCCATTAAAATGCGTTATTATGATAATTTGTCAGGAAAATGACAACATTTATTAATGCATTAAAGTTAATTTCTAGTAAATTAGTAATTGGCTAAACAATGCCACTCAGATTACTGCACCGGGGCTTTTAGCAAAAGA
>NW_009630026.1:0-283 GCF_000690535.1 Cariama cristata
GCTGCTGGGCTAGGCGAGCCAGATGGCTTGCTGGGAGTATGTCGGGGTGTGGGCATCGGGATGGCAGGGAGAGAGGAAAGGTCCTGCTGGTGAGGAGGGGGCTTCTGCCGGCCAGCGAGGGAGGGCACGTAGCACGATGAGGAGCCTGGACAAGCGGGATGAAAGAGAAACCAGAACTTCTTGGTGGGAAGTGATAGGATGGGAGGGGGCTGTGATGGGAAGGGTGCAGGGGTGGGAGGGGATGAGGGCAGGGTGTGAAGATGCCCGTGGTGGGCAGCAGTCA
>NW_009630026.1:308-2470 GCF_000690535.1 Cariama cristata
TGCTGTTCTGGTGCCGGTGGCTCTTGGTGAGGGCTGTGCTGCACGGTGGGAGCCCAGGGACCTGACCTACCTCATCATGGCCCTGGTAGCTGGAGAGACTGCCAAGTTGGGGAAAGCAAGCTGTCTTAGCTGTGGAGAAGGAGAGGGAAACGTTTGGCATGGGCAGTTATCGGATGCTGCGTGGGGTTTAGCCCAGCAACGGATGCATCGTCCCTGAGGGCCAGCTCGAGGCGATGGCCTTGTGAGGATACAGCCCTTCCATCCAGGAATATACCCCACCGTTTCATGGGAAAACCAATTTTTTTCCTTCCCTTTTGGCAAGGAGTCCTATTTAATTTTTCCTTTCTCCCCGCTGTGAGAAAGCGGCAGAGCGGGGAAGGCAGAGGCCCGTTGGTATGCGGCAGCCCGCTCGCCAGCTCGGGGACTGGCCAGTGGTGTTAAACACCCCCTTAAAATAATCTGCACTCAAGAAAGCCTGAGACCAAATGCTTGAACTCTGGGGACGATGGGATTTAAGGATGCGATTGCTGGCTGAGCACGGAGTGGAACTGTCCCAGCGGGATGGTGAGAGGAGAGTTTGGGAATTCTAACGGGAGAAGATTTGTCCTCCTGCTGTCGGGGATGCAGGCTCGCTTTTCGAACAGGTGAAGTGTTTTTGAAAGCCAGCACTGAGCTTGTAATACTTCCTGGCTGCAAATTTTTCCACTGCGCTGTGAATGTACCTGCCTTTAGGCAGAGCATACATTGGTTTTCCTCCCGCCCCCTTTGGAAATGAAATTGGAACTGTCAAACCTCAATTAGTTTTAAAGCCATCCCCTTCTCTCGGGACACTTCCCATTCTGTGGATTTCTTTTTTTTTTTTTTTTTTCCCCCGCCTCCTTTTCCACAAAGTCAGCTATATTTTTCAATTCCACCATGGGGAAAACCCATCTTGTGTTGAGGACCCATCCTTGCTGCTCGACTGCCTTTGGGTCATGGTCGGTGTAACTAGAGCTGTGCCGTTGCTTGCTCCTGAGCTCCTTCCTCCCGGAGCGAGCATCCCGCTGGCAGCGACCAGGCTCAAAAAGCCCTAGGGCGTTTGCAAACACCCTTGCAGGATTCCCACAGGCAGGGATGCCGGAGGAACCAGGATCTGCCCATGCTGCAGGGTGCTGAGCTCCTCTTTTGCCGGCGGACTCAGCATGGGGAGCCAGGGAGCAGGGGATGGATGTTAGAAGGCGGGAATGGATTTTTGTCAGGGCTGATCCTGAAGGACCCACTGGTCGAGGGAAGGACCCCAGCATCCTTCTCTGGCCAATGCTAGTGAGACCGAACTGGGGCTTGGGGAAGGCAGAGAGCCCGGACACCAGCGCTGGGATGAGCGCCTGTCCTGAGAGATGCTAGAGAGCGGTTTGTTTCATCTTGTGAGCTTTGTGATTAATAATTTATTAGCACAAGGGAGTGGAAAAATGATCGTGAGCTGGGAGCTTCGGCTGAGAGCCGTTGCCACCGGCTTGCTGGCTGGTGCTGCTCCTGCTGACGCCGCACTTCTGCTTTTGCCGGGAGCTGAATGAGAGGCAAATACCAGCGGTTATTTTCAACAGCCGCCTCCTTTCTCGACACGAATGCCATTGTTTTCCTTCCACCCTCTCCACCTGGTCCTGCTGCCCAGGCCCTTGCTCTGCTGGGGCTGGAGAAGAGGCAGGAGGCTTGGGTGATGGGCAGGGGGTTGCGGGCTTGGGGGATTGCTTACAGGTGAGGGGCAACCTGCTCAGTGCCCTTGGGACTGCAGGGTGGAAAAAGCCGCTCCTCGGGGGATCACGGTGATGCTGACGGTGCCTACGTAGCCCTGTCCCCTGCTGTGGGTGCCCACCGAGTGATGCCGCAGGGTGACGGAGGCTTTGGGTGCTGCCCTGGGGTAAGGGCAGGGATGTTCCCTGAGACCGAGCAGGGGGGCCTGACCTGAGATACAAGGAGAGAGGCAAAATGTGGGTGGATCGAGGGATGAAATAAAATGTCGTCTTTCGGGCAGAGGCAAACTTGCATTCCTGGGAGGTTTCATTGCACAGGCTTTCCATTCATTTTCCCAGCACGGCCGCAAGATGGGGATTGGGATGAGAGCTTTCCTAAACCCCTTTTCTTCCCTCCTTGCAGGACAGCCGCTGCTCCCCGCTAGCAGGACC
>NW_009630026.1:2490-3344 GCF_000690535.1 Cariama cristata
ACCCCGCTCCTGGCGGACGCGATGGCGGGAGCATCCGTGAAGGTGGCGGTGCGCGTCCGGCCCTTCAACTCCCGGGAGATGAGCCGGGAATCTAAATGCATTATCCAGATGTCAGGAAGCACCACCAGTGAGTGCCGGCGTGGGGGGCAGAGGGGCTCGGGAAGGCTTTGGGTGCTGCCTGGGGAGGAGCGCGCGTGGTCTGGCCACAGCGGCGAGCCCTGCACTGCCAAGATCTTTAGTGCGGATGCCTGTAGCACTTAGCATCGTTTGGAGGAGGGGATCTGGGGGGGATGTCACCTTTCCCACAGCGAAACGCAGTCCCAATGTTGAAATGGCAGCAGCAGGATCTACGTGGCACTGAGCCCTTGGATTTCGGTGATACCGAATGGGGCAGTATCCGCTGGCAGGTGATGGGAGCGGAGGAATCAAAAGCCTGCAAGCGCTGGTGTGTGGATGTGGGGCCAAGGGTGCCCAGCCTGTGGTTGTCTTGCCCAAGCGTGGAAGCCAGGCACTGGCCAGCGAGTGGCTCCTGATGGCACTGCCTGGCTGGGTACTGTGCACCGCAGCATGCCGGGACCCATCCCTGCTTCTGCGGGGCCTGGAGCCGCAACACCAGCAGGATGGAGGGGTGGGAGCGGGGTTTGCCGAGGGAACAGTGTGCTTGGGGAGCGGGGAGGTAGCACGGGGGCTTGGGGCTGCCAAGCCCATCAGGAACCCGTCGGGCATTTACCCCTCTTTAAGTAATGGCTGCTGGAAGTACAGGGTAGGAAAGGCAGCTGAATCCCTCTCTTTGGCTCTGGAAGCCTCCAGATGGGACAGCGTCTAAAATTAATCCTTCCCTCCCTGCCTGCCTG
>NW_009630027.1:0-696 GCF_000690535.1 Cariama cristata
AGGCCCAGAGGCCATATCTGAGCAGAGGTTGCTGAAGGCAGGATCAGATCACCACTGACTTTGGCAGAGTTGAAAATGTCTTCCTCAGCTTCGAGACAGTGACTGGAAGGGAGTCATTGCCCTGTGTCAACCTTCCCCTTCCTCCAGGAATGTTGAAATGTCTGCCTGTACCCCTGCCTTACCCCCTGCCACCCAAGGCAATACCTTTCTTCCTTGGCAATACAAGACAATGTCCACCAAGAAAAGGGTTACGTGGAGGCAGAGGCTGGGATGCAGAAAGGTTTAATGACTCTGAGGTGGGAGAAAATTTCACTTGTAGAGGAGGCGACCAGAGCAGGGAGAGCGCTGACAGCTGACAAAAGTCTGCGCCCATTTGAGATCCCACAGGCCTGCCGCAGGGACGGAGAGGGACAGCAGATACCTCACATTTGCTTTGCTATTCTCTTTGTCCTGGATAAGAGAACACCAAGAGATGGGAGAGAGAGTAAAGCAGGGAAGTTCAACTTTGGTCATGTTTTCAGAGAGCCGCAGCGTTCCTCCTTTCAAAGGGCAGATGTGGATGCTCAGCCTCTCTGAAATCGATGGCAAAGAGCTCTGTCCTCAGTCCAGCATCAGCTTTTGGGTTCCTGGGGATCCTTGTCCAGGCTGTCACCAATGGCTCTAGCAGGGAGGGCACCTTCTGCCACAGTAGCGGCC
>NW_009630028.1:0-2595 GCF_000690535.1 Cariama cristata
GGAGCGGATCCCTCCTCTTCCCCCCGCCGGGGCTGGAGCAGACGGATCATCTGGGCTCTCAGCTGGGCTTTTGATTCCTTGTTAATAAAGTCGGCTGTCAGGCTTCGCAGCTGCTAATCCCTCCGTCTGCCCGTGCCGCGACGGGGCGAGCGGCTCCTGATCAGCCCAGCCTTGGCACCTCCCAACGGCCTGATGGCTTTTGAGCATCCATGCAAGGCAGTGCTGGGGATGCACAAACCATCCCAATGACCATGCCACGGTGTGGCCAGGAGTGTACGGGGACATTTCAGAGTGACAGGGTGTCTTGAATCATCTCTGGTTGAGCAGTAAAGAGTTAAATATCTGTGCACACAGCCCAGCAGCTCTGGCAGGGCTTGAAATGCCCCACTATGGCCAGCAGCTGACGGCTGGTGTGCCCGGCAGGTCCCCAGTGCTACACAGGCACCAGGTTCCCTGGCCAGGCAGGTCTGCCATGTGGCACTGAGCACTGTGGCAAAGCTGGCAGCATCACCAGGACGCCCCGAAGGGCCATTCTGGGATGGTAACACAGGTCAGGATCCGGCCTCAGCTACACAGTGCCGTAGCTCTGCCAGCCAGCGCTGCCTTCCCTTCTCCCCTTGTCCTTTAAGTGCAACCCGGAGGTGCTGGCAGCGCGGTGCAGCTTGCTGTGCAGGGGAATTTAATCACCGTCATTAACCGCACAACAGCATCATTAGGGAGAATGAAGTTCTCACTTCGTTGGAGATGTTTAAAACCTCAACCCGGGCGGTGACGGCGTGGGGGGGACCAGGCAGGGGGGAGTGTGTGGGTTCTATAGGGCTGTCACCTCCAAGGGCTGGGATGTGCCAACGCGGGTGCGGTGCCCACCACCATGTGCCCGTGTGGGGCACACACCTGCTTGTGTCACCACAGAGCCTGGGGAGCTGGCACCGACGAGCAGCATCACGGTCCGGCTGTGAGGAAGAGGGGACAGGCACCATCTGGGTGCAAGATGGCCGTGGTGGCTTTGCCACCACCATGCGCTAGGCCCTTGGTTTGCTTTACTTTGGTTTTTTTGGAGCTACCGGGCCAGCAAAGCTAGGGTACCCCTGGGATGTGCCCCTTGGGATGGTGGGGTTAGCCCTGGCACCTCCAGTGAGGACAGAGGGGGAGGTCCCTTCAAGGGAGGGGACCCATCCAGAGATGGTTGCGCCCTGGGGAGGCTGTGGGGACACGCACCTCTCCCCGTCCCGACCCACTTACAGATGCTCTGTGGACCCCCATGCCGCCTGTGGGCAGTGATTGCCCAGCTGCAGCGGGGCTCTTCCAGTGCTGTTTGCAGTAAAATTGCAAACTCATTATTTTAATTACGTGCAGCCTTCCTGTGCTAATGAAGTTGGGAGCCTGGTAATGGGGCTCGGTGACAGTCTTCTCTGCTAATTGAGTGCATTGTTCTCGGCCAGGGCTGCCCTCAGCCCCCACACCCCAGGACAGCAGCACCCACTGGCACCCTTCCCTGGGACGGACTGGGCTTGGGTGCCGCAGAGCAGGCAACGGGTGTAGAGTTTGTGGGGTGATTGTGGGGCTCTGCCTTTCCGCCAAGGGACAGGGCACGGGGTATTTGCAGGGCATAACCCTCTTGCTTATCCTCAGGCGTTTCCTGGCAGGGAGGTGACACCACACCACAGCGTGACCATGCTGTGAAGGGCCACACTCAGGTGAGGCAGATGGCTTTGAAACAAGGAGCAGTCCGCTCCGTGTTCCCATCCCCAGCAGGACACACGGGCACCCCAGCCATGAGGACATCTCAGTGCCAGCTCCATCCTTTGACAGCCTTGCAGTGCCAGGGCCAGCCACCCTCAGCCTCGTCCCCTCAGTCCCCTCCCCACGAAGGGCTGGTGGTGCCAGGCACGATGGACATGCTGGGACTGAGGACTGCTCTCTGCTGGGGAGAGCGGCTCTGCTTCACAGGGTAAGGACCAGCACGGTATCATTCACACACTGCTGCGGTGTCAGGGGACCCCACGCTCCTGCCAGCAGCAAACACTCTCATTTATTTGTTGAGGGCCCAGGATAAATCAGGGCTGCTCCAGCCCAGCGCCTGCACTTGGGTTGATGGGGACTGGCCACCCCATGCTCAGGGACATGCTGGCCCCATGTGTGCCTGTTTCTGTCCCAGCATTTTCAGACCCCAAACTTGTCCCTGGTTTGTTGTCACCTCCATCCTGTGCTGGCCAGGGGAGAGTGGGGCTGGGAGGGAGGGTCTGGGGGGTCCCAGGGGCTAGGCCCTGGCCCGCCCGAGCGTGCATCCTGCCAGTGCTGAGCATGGTGCTTTATAAATGGGATTTTGGGAGCCATCTGTTTAAAGGAGGAGATAATGAATTAGGGGGAGATGAGAAAAATGCTAAGGCCGGGCGGTTTTTCAGAATGAGCCGGGGTTTGCGGGACGTAAAAGATGAATAACCTCCCCACGTGTTCAATATTCATAAGCTCCCAGCTGTAGTGAGCGGCTCAGCGCTAGGTGGGAACAGCCCCGTCACCGCGTCCTCCCTGCCGGCACGCCACTGGGACCCTTCTGTGGCTGCGATGAGTTGTGGGGACACAAAACACCCGCAA
>NW_009630028.1:2803-3038 GCF_000690535.1 Cariama cristata
CTGAACTGATTAAAACATCAAGGGGAGGCCCCCGCGCTTGCCTTTGATTTGTCTCGGGAGATGATTGCTGCTCCGCTCGACCGTCCAGCTCCGCCGGCGCGGGTGACTCTGGTGCGTGCCGTCCTGGTGCCTCTATGCCTCTCCTGCCGGCACCGCTGGGCCGCTGGCACCCTTCCAGCCTCTCCGGCCGCAATGGCAGCACCATTGGGCTCCCTCCCCACCCGGCATCATCCCG
>NW_009630028.1:3219-3443 GCF_000690535.1 Cariama cristata
CCACCGTTGCTATCTCACTTTCTTGCTCTTCACCCCCAGGGACTTTCTCTGGGGTTTGGGCCAATTTGCATACATTTTAATCTATAAAAAATTAAGTGGCGCTGGCTGCCGCTCTGAGTCAGACCTCCCCGTCCTGAATCTTAAGGAGCTGAATAATTTTCCACTTTTGCTGAGATGTGTGGAGTCTGATTCATGTTCATTTCATCACCTCTCATTAGAGGAGG
>NW_009630029.1:0-8660 GCF_000690535.1 Cariama cristata
TAATAGCAGGGTATTTAATTAGGATATAACCCTCCGCGTTTCAGGTCTTAAAGTAAACATCCGAGCAATTTTCTTCACCGATCTTACAACCGGGAAGCAAATCGTGATCAAACCTGTGCTCGGTAATTAACACCTCTTCCCCGAAATCGCAGCATCCTACCTGGCACGATGGGAGAGCATTGCCGTGCCCCACGGTCACCCTTGAACCCTTCCACTAGCGAGCGTGGTCGGCGGTGCTCTCGCAGGTCCCTGTGTCCGATACACGGCTCTGGGGAAGGTCCGAGAGGAAAAAGCATGGAAGTGCGTGTTTGAAAACCTAATGACTCTGGGCCAAGGTGCAAACTGAGCCCTTTCTGCTGCAGGAAAGGCAGTAAGTATGGCAGAGAATAAGCTTTGATGCAGCTTGTGTTTGTGGTGGAGAACGGGGAGGTGATGGGAAGCCTTTGGAGAGAAGAGACCGGGCCGAAGCAGAAAGCTGTGTCCGTAGGAGAACGGTGGAAGGGGAGGTTGCATATTTTCGAGAGTTGAGAGAACGTGGCTTTAACTGATTGCAAGGTGGGAGAGGTCTACCCATGTGGTTAACAAATACCCTTAACGCTACGTAGACCGTACAAACATAAGATTGATGCTGAAGACCTGGACCCTAGGTGATGGCGGTTCCTTGGTGTACTGAGTATCGGACAGGGCTCCGTTGCTTCTAACCCTCAAAGGATCAAAATCGCTTTGATTGTGGCTGGGAGGCAGGACAAGGAGCAGCAGCAGGTTTGTCGTTTGCTTAGGAGCCTTCCGGAGCCAAAAGGCAGGTGCCCAAGTTCTTGATGGAGAGAGGGTTATGCTGTAGATGGCTGTACCGACACCTGGGACATGGGGGGGTGCTCGGTCCACAGGGGTGGCCCTGCCAGAAGCAGGGAGGTGAAAAGAGCCTTGTGCAGGAACTGCTGGGGCATCGCCGGGAGGATGAGAAAGGCAACGGCCCCTGACAGAAAAAGGGAGCTAGGAAAGTGAGGGATGATGGGCGCTTGCGTGGATTCCTTTTGATAAGCTGCTCAACAGGGTGGGAGACGGGGGCAGGAGAGGGGGAAGAGCAGGAAAGTCAAGAATGGAGTCAAAACATGTGCAGGGTGGGCTGGGGAGGAGGGCCCAGGGTTCATTATTCATCCCTGCTTTTGTCTCACAGCTGCAGCAATTAGGAGGGACAAACTGATTTTGTGTGGAAGCGGCCTCATAAGTCCTCATCGAATGGCTCCACGGATGATGTTAGGTCTAATTACCAAATGCAACGGGGCTTGTGTTAAATAACACTTCATAGTGGCTGCAGCTAACCTTATGGCAGCTACCCTCTCCTCGTGCTAAATATCCGTTCCATACTGTCTCTTGCTCTATGGGGCACGCACCACGGGCTCTTCTAAGCTGTTAGAAGTTAAATGTGTTTGGTTTTGTGATACGTGGTCCACATAGGTTTAATCTGTACCCACCACACATTAGAATGAAGCTCAAGTGTGATGCTATGGGAAGAGTTTTCTTCTGTACTTTTGTTACCTCCTTGCGGGAAGTTTGAAGATCAGTATATACATTTTAATGCAGTTGACTGTTACTGGACACAAAATCAAGAAAGAACTAAAAAAATCTGTCTCTGGTGTTTTCTGAGGGGTAATTCTGGTAATTCTACCCACCGCCCCTCTCTGGTCCGTACATTAAGCTACTGTGCAGCAACTGCCCTGTTGCAACACCTGGAAATTCATCAAGATACCAGAAGATCCCTGCCTTGGATGGCACTGGCCTTTTGCAGCGCCTGTTTCTTCCCTCTGCCTGTGGAAGAGGAAAACGGTTCCATCAACGGCCTCTGCTGCTGCCTGGCCCTCCTGGTTCTTCTCTCGTCCTACGCACGTACTTGCAGCCGTGCTGTGGAAAGGCTGAGAGCTGCCCGTCATAGCCGCTACCCGGCATTAGGCATCTGATCAAAGTCTTAACAGGTAAGGTGGTAGAGTAACAGCTTCCACAGACCAAGTAGGGGAGGGGGGCAAAAAAAACCCAAACTATTTGAGAGAGGAGATGACAAGATGCAGAATCAGCAAAAGGCAGCCGGAGAGCAGTGCTCTTCGGTAACTTCACATGATCATTCAACAGGACAATTTGCCCTTTAAAGTTTTACAAGTCAGTGTCTTGCAAAGACTGAACCTTTAAGGACATTTTGGGTTTTTTTTTTAAGTTTCCATGATTTCCTGTGCCCCAGCACACTCCTTGTGGCACTGAGTGAGAAGAAACATGTTTGTTCTTTGTCACTCTGAAAAGCTTCTTACAATAGGTAGTGCTTAAAGTGTTACTTTGATTCCTTAAATACTGGAAACTATTTGCCTTAGTAATTTAAATCCTAGGAACAGCAAATAGCTTAATCTGAAAGCAGCCCCGGTTGGGGTTGTTACGTGTTCCACAGAAGAGGTCTAAGAAAAGCCAGATACTCTTTTCATCTATTCTACAGGCATCTGCAAATCAAATTGTTATGGCCACTTGTTAAAACCAAATACTTTATCTTCAGAGAATCGCTTTATTACCGGGAAATATTCCTAAGCCTATAAGTGATGGAGTCTTTTCCGTAGTGATATTCCGGTAAGAGGAGTGAACACAGTACTGGATAGCCTATAATCATCCTCAGCTGATACCAGTGTTGGCAAAAAGCAAGCTACTTCTAATTAACACCTACTTTCAGATGCATAGATAACTTGGTCCAGCTGAAGTCGAGTAAGTCTGTACCGATCTTTAGTGGAAATCCTCTTTGGACAGAGTTTGCTCCCAGTCTGCTGACCAGAGTGCTTCAGGTAGCTGCTTTGCCATAGTGCTAAACCACGATGGCTAGAAAATGTCTTTCCTTCCCATAGATGCGCCAGTTTGACCTGCCAAATATATAGGTTAATATATACTGGAGATAGTTTGTGAACAGTCATGTGGGGAGGAAGGTCATCATTTCTGATCTGCCTGCTGTCTGGGCAAAACAGAAGTGATATGCTAAACAGGGAAAAAGATGTAGCAAAGCCAGTAGGTTGTCCTCCTGCCCAAGAGTGAAAGGACTAACAAAGCTTAAATTGCAACAGGGGAGATTTTGATTAGCAAAAAGTAGGGGAATAGCTTGTAGAATCTCCATCCTACCGTAATTAAATACATTCATAATTCTTTTTAAGAGGAGGACCAGCCAAAGTGTAGAGCATTTCAGTTCTAGCTGGTCCTGCCATGGCAAAATAGGAAGAATCAAGCGTTCTTGTTATGCCAGCTGTGTGCCTACTTCTTGCAATTCTGCAGTAAACCGCACAGGATGGGTACGAGTCCCTGAACAACAGGTAAATTTTGAATCTTGTGTGTCACTGGCCTAACACCTTCGCTTTGTCAGCTTACACCGTTTAACAGTACCTTTTAGTTACAGAAGGAAAACTTGCTTACCTGTAGCAGTTCCCATCAATGACTGCAGCCCACGGATATTAAAACAACAGAGACATTTCATTTACAGCAAGACAAGAGTTCCAGTACTCTTTTTGTTTGAGACTGGCTGTCCCCCAGCCCGCCTGCGCCGTAGCTTCCCAATGTGCTCCTGATCCTGCTCGTGACCACACCAAGGCCCCTATCACCAAGGTCATGACATGTCCCGAGATGTGGCTGTACCCAGACTGGTGTGGCACCGCTTCATTGTCTCTACCCTAGTCTGCCACTTCTCATAAAATACTGATTTTTTTTTTTAATTATTATTTGGTTTTTTAGAACAAAGGCGCTCTAGAGAAAATGTAATTAAAATGCCTATACCCTACTCCTGCTGAGCATCCTGATGGTCCTCAGCCCTGCCCACCAGCTGGGGGTCAGTCTCTGGGCTGTTCCTGGAGTAGGAAAGAAAGGGAGCTGTTCATACCTGATCACCTGCCTTGCTCTCCTCTTGGAGATTTGCTTTAATAGAGCAACATTTGCATCCATTTAAGTTCTGCCTTAAGTTAAGCCTGAAGTTCTGCCTTCTAAATATAGCATGTGACAGTTTATATTCATCTAAGGTTCACTGAAAATTTTAGATCTTGAACATGACTCAATCAAACACAGCAATGCTTGGCAGAGAATTCGTTTGACTTCTTCAACATTTTCAGGTAGCCAGGCTTTGTGCTGATGTATAATTATGGCAGTAGATGGAGGTTTTAGCTGTTGGATTTGGTCAGTAGTGGGCTTTGATCGCTGTAGTTAGAATTGTGTCTAAAATGATCAAGCTGTAAAATAAACACCCTGGCATGGCTGTAAAGCTCACATCTTGCAGATCTTTTCTCAAGCTGCCCAGTCCTGAGAATTTTACCTGTGTTGGCAACATTATCACAATCTGGAATGGATGGAAGTTAAGAACACAGATTTGAGAACTAAAGCTTTAGCTGGTGCTATGATCACTAACATTTATACCCATGTAAAAATGGCTTTGTTTGTTTGGATAAAATTAAAAAGATGTAACTGGAGGTGTAAAGCACTCTTTTTACATCTCCCTGATGACTGGAGAAAGGCAAATGTTGTACCTGTCTTCAAAAAAGGCTGAAAGGACCATCTGAGAAGCTCCAGGCCAGATGGTATTGCTTCTGTCCCTGGGAAAATCATGGAGGAAGTCATTTCAGAGCATGTTTTTTGGGCACATGCAGGAGAAGGTGACCGGGACCAGTCAGCGTGGATTTACTGAGGGTAAATCATGCCTGACTCACCTGCCTTCGACAACAAAATAACTTGGTGGACAAGGGAAGGAGCAGTGGCTGTTCTTCATCTCAACTTTAGCAAGGCTTTCAACGCTGTCTCACACAATACTCTTGGACCCAAGTAAGGATGTTGCAGCCTAGGTAACAAGGTGGGCAGAAACAACGGTTGGATGTTGAGGCTCAGCATGGTGGTCAATGGGCTGGGCTGCACCGGGAGTGGGGTGTCAGAGGGGCCTGGCCTGGCCTCCTTCTCAAGGACCTGGGCAGCAGCAGGTTTGTAGGTGACACCGAAGTGGGAGGACCAGGCAGTGCCCTTGGGGCAGGGTGGCCATCCAGAGGGATGGAGACAGGCTGGGCAGCAGCCTGATGGCATTCAACAAGAGCCCTGTGCTGCCAAGGACAAAACCCTTGCAATGATGGATTGGGGGTGGCTCAGATGGCTCTGGAAAAAGCTGAGCGTGAGCCAGATCTCGGGCTGTTTGAGGAAGACCATAGCCTGTAGATGAGGCGAGTAGCCCCCTCAGCTTGACTGCCGCATCCAGTTTTGGGTCCCATTGTCCCCATACAAGGAAGACATTGCTGAATTTGATTAAGGTCACGATAGTCAGGGGCTGGAGCCTGCACCAGGGAGGGAAGGCTGAGGGAACAGGGGTTGCTCAGCCTGGAGATGGGCAGGCTTTGAGGAGACCCGATGGCAGCCAGCACCTACCAGGAAGTTACCAGGAAAATTCAGACTTTCCACAGCACTGTGTAGGCAGGAGGATGGGAGACACTGGGTAGAAGTTGAACAGAGAGAGGGTTAAGCTTTTTGTGGGTCACAAAAATGATCCGAGGGCTGGAGCGCCTCTCCTGTGAGGACAGGCTGAGAGAGTTGGGGTTGTTCAGCCTGGAGAAGAGAAGGCTCCGGGGAGACCTTATTGTGGCCTTTCAATAATTAAAGGGGGCTTATAAGACAGATGGAGACAGCAGTAGGGCCTGTAGTGACAGGACAAGGGGTAGTGATTTTAAACTAAAGGAGGGTGGATTGAGACTAATAAAGGAAGAAATTTTTTATGATGAGGGTGGTGAGGCACAGGAACAGGTTGCCCAGAGAGGTGGTAGATGCCCTATTCCTGGAAACATTCAAGGTCAGGTTGGACAGGGCTCTGAGTGACCCGATCGAGTTGAAGATGTCACCCAGAAAGGCTGTGCAGTCTACATCCTCGGAGGTGTTCAAGACCACACTGGAGAAACACGGTTCCAGGTAACACAATCACTTCCCAGCCACAGGCAAAGCAAGCTCCTGGGGTCCCAAAGAGGAATGATCCTGTGACCCAACAACACAGAATGTAAGAACATCAAGAGGCAGCCGAACAGCAGCAGCACTCACTACTCCAAATCCACTGCTCTGAAAGACACTACTGCTCTGAAGGAATTCTGTGACTCAACAAGCAATGACAAGACAGGCTCCAAAGGCACAAAGATCTGGCCCTCAGAAGATGATTCTGAGAGCAAGTTTTTCCTGAGAAACCTCCTGGTCCTGGGTAACTCGGAAGAGGGCAGCAAGAGGACAAGAGGTGTATTACAACTTTTGTTCACACACATTAAAATTAAACCAGGTTTCTCAGGAAGAAACTATCCCAGGTGTCCTCACGTTCTCCTTCAGCTGGTATAGAAACAGGTATGCACATGGAAAAGAGTTGTTAACAGCTGTTCTGCACTGACGTACATTGCAGAGAGTTACTAAAAAGTCAAGACACTGTAGCAGCTAATTCCTTAAGTTGTTTATTTATCATTGAAGAAACACACAGCAGCAAGTTCTGTGTTGGCTTCAGTATGACCAGATAGTTAATCGTTGTTACCGCACCCCAAAATTGAAGTCAACACAGCCATTACTACAAATCACTTTTTTTGGAAAGGGAAAGAATTGACCCTGAAGACAAAGAATTGGGGGAAAATTCAACAATTTCTCCAAAATCACACATTTTAAATATGACAATATTCATAAATTCTTGAAAGGCATGAATTATCCAGTAATGGAAAAAGCGGTTGTGATATTGGCAACAGAAAATACATAGCCATATGCTTACCAAAACACTGAAATTGTAAAAGCTTGCAGTTTTGTGGTTGTACACTGCAGCAGTACGTGTCACTGGAACAATGACTGCGAAATGGCCTTATAGGCGTTACGTATTCAAGTAAATCTACAGAAAATATCCCAGTGTAGCTAATGCTCATAATGTTTATTGTATTTAATTCTGAATTTAGATAGTGGTAAAATACATCTCTTGGAAACCGCCTGCCCTCAAAGATACCTGTGTAAAAGAGGGCTTTTATATTTTTTCTGGGTTTTTTGGGTAATTATGGAAATTGATTTAGCTCTGCTTTTTCAGTAATTCCACTGTGTAAACAGAGGTGTTTTCAAATGCATGTTCTGTGATGATAATACCCCATTCCAAATTAAGAAAGACTAAAAATAAAAAGGTCAGCCTGTTTTGGTGCGAGATAGAAGCATTACTCAAGACAGCTGTTGGGCTTGCTTCTTTTTATTTTAGCAACAAATGACCCATGAAATAAGCATCATTTGAAATTTCAAAAACTGGCATTCAATTTCCAACCTTCTGCTGTGAGTTTTGTGCATGATCAATCTATATGAGTAAGTAATTCAAGCTCATGCTTTCATGTTACCTCAAAACATTTGTTAAACAATTCCAATTCAGAATGCTTATAAGCACAAATATAATCTGTGGATTCCATCAAGTCAAAGCTAAAACATTGGTTAAACTCTGTGATTTTCACTTAACGTCGTACAGTGGTCCACCCTTCTTCATCTGTCTCATTTTTAGTGCGGCGAAGGGGCTCACGCTCCTTTTCTGTTTTCCAGGAACCTTTCTCCTTCTCCCCATCCCTTTCTCGATCTTTTGATGCGGGTGGGGGAGCAGAAGCTGGAGGAGCAGCAGGAGCAGGAGCTGATCGCCGAACTGTTTCACGTTCTTCTCCACGTTCTTCTCTCCTATCGTCAGCACGTCGCCATGAGCTTGCTGCAAATACAGGAAGACAATAAAACAACCTTTGTCGTGCTCTGCCAGCAGCCTGCGAGAGTTTAAACAAATATGCCCGGCACCAACAGTCTGATTTACTGATTCTCAAGAGGTAACATGATGATGACAGCCAAATGCACAGTTGAATTTTATGGGCAGGAGCTACTCAAGCCTCTTTTCAGATTCAGAAACCCAAGGGTCATCTTTAAAACACAGTAACTGCAGTAAGAATGTTCTATCGATGTACATGGCTTTATGATGCAAAAATATATTCTTATATTATTATCAGAATTAAAAGCACAAAAGCGTCTCCTTAGAAATGACTAAACCCTGAAAACAGACAAATCCGAACTTAAAAACACTTGTGGAAAATGTTTAGGTGTTCACTGTCTCAAAAGACAGCAAATTACTCTTCAGCCTACTGAAATCAGAGGTATAAAGGGCACCGGATTACATGACGCCACTGGTGACAGCATTCACCATCCTTTACTGTATGAAGAATTGTTCATTTCCACCAGAAGGATGTTGAGAATTCTACGCCAGCTATGGGTGAACAAAGCTGTGTCGAACACCAAACCAGACAACCAAATACCAAAACTTCTTGATACGTTAAAAAAACCCAAAAAGAACACCCCTCCCCCCAAAATCACCCCATTGAGAACCCCCCGCCTTTCCTGCAGGTGAAGTCCCGTATGACGTGTTCTGTTCCAGTCTGCTCTCCAAGACTAGCTGCCTCACAGCACCCATGTTCAGGGAGCACCCACACTCGCGGCACAGACCAAATGAGATTCTGAAGGTGAGCTTCTATAGGTACATTGGTGATAAAAGAAAAACTAGGGAAAATGTGGGCCCTCTCCAGCAGGAAACAGGAGACCTGGTCACCCAGGACATGGAGAAGGCTGAGGCACTCAACGACATTTTTGCCTCAGTCTTCACCAAC
>NW_009630030.1:0-592 GCF_000690535.1 Cariama cristata
TTTTTTGTTGTTGTTGTTTTTGAAAGTCTCTGACTTGCAGTTTTGACTAACTGTATTAAATACCTTATCCTCAAGTGGACCAAACAGTTACTGGCTCCCAGATGCAAGGAGTGCCCTGACACTGAAACGTAATGTTCAGTCCAAAAACTCTGCCTCTACCACAGCCTACCCAAAGCTTTCCACACCTTCCCGAGGTTCTTCGAAATCCCCTGCCGCCCTCTTCATCTACCTCAAGTTACCCCTTCCCACCCACCTAAGATTTTCACATCTTCCTCCGTCTACCTTAGCATGTGCTATGTCACTATCGCTATTTTAATTTGATGTATAATACTGTGAATTCCTGACCTGGCTCGTGTCCAGCTCCTCCTTGCCTCTATTTCCAGGTCAGTCACAATACCTGGAACACGTTCCAAACTTTTTGTCAGTGGCCTCTTGGAAGTACCCTGTGATTTTCACGGTAGTCATCAAATCCTGCATTGCTCCTATTTGTCTTCAAATCAATTGTTCTTGATTAATTTGAGCCACAGGTTTTCCTTTTGTCTTCTCTCTTGCAACTGCCTACTCTCTCTAACCCTTTGATGAGCAGCAGGAA
>NW_009630030.1:623-7321 GCF_000690535.1 Cariama cristata
TTGAGAGTCAGATGTGCAACATTTCAGTCTATTAATGACAGCCCCTCTTAGTTACACTCCTCATACGCTGATGGGAATTCTCAATCCCATTTCGGATTAGAAGAACTCCTACTTCAAAGATCTAGAAAATTCAGCACAGTTGTATCTCTCTGTTGCCACAGCAACATAAATCTTGGTTACGCATGCAACCCCGGCTATGGATGCAATAACCTAATTAATCACTGGCCTTAAATCAAACAGGATAAACCACAGGGGCCAGATCTACATCCCACAATACCCTGCTTTCCAGAGATAACATGTGCAGCTGTAGCTGATACTAACAGCTAAGTAAAAAGTGAGGTAGTCCAATTTCCTTTCTCTCCCATCATCTACAGAACAGGGAGAACCACCTATACAGTGAGAAATACTTTCAGTTTACTTCCAGTTTGCTTCAGACTTACTGGTCTTTTCACTCAAATGTAAGTAGCCAAGGAAAGCTAAGTGTACAGCCCTAATGGTAACCTATAAACCACAGTCTTTTTTTGCAAGCAAATGCAAAAATCCAATTCATCTCCAACTGCAAAACTTCATTGCAGGTCTTCTCAAGAACAGACTTAAGATTTCTTTATCAGAATTTTGCTTACCTTTAGGATTGAGTTTATAAATCATAGTAACAACCTTCATTCTGATTGACAGTGCTTTCTCATTTCATTAATAAAGGCAACACACTGGACTATGACGACATACTAAATTGCTTCCAGATATGAATCATTACGTAAACCATCTGTATTAATAAATAAAGGATAATGAAACAAAATAATAGGAATCCTGCCATGAATAGTTAAACTAGCTGCAATGAAAGTTTAGCAAGAGGATACAGTAGGAGATGATTTGCTTACATAAGGCTAACAACTCCAGTAATTAATTTCACCCACGCATGAACTGTTATAATCCCATGAAAATGCACAGCCTGAAAACAGAGCAAGGGGAACTCCATGCAGCATATCTAAAACCTTAGTGAGCTGAAGTCCTGACTCAGGACCCTTCCTGCGGTAAAATTTGGGAAATTCTGAAGTGAAAAACAAAGAGCTGAGACATGTTTGACAAGAATCACTGTTAGTCAAAAAGCTCCCCGTGAACCTAGCATTTTAAAGTAGTTTCACTGATTGAAATAAAGTCATTATAATTGTATTTTTTCTTATTAAAAAATAGAGCGAACCTTGCCCTAATGAAGGACTGAAAGCACTGAGGCTGTTCTTTCAAGATCTTGGAGTAAGTTTATGGTTCAAGCTCTAGTTACTCAAAAGGACAACGATTCACCATCACATTCATTTTGTTAGCTTTATTTTCCAGTCCAGACAAAACCTATTACTATTCACTGCACATTCTTGGATCAGTTAATCATTTAATATTCCTCTTGCTGTTTTGCATTTAGGGTCATAGTCTATGTAGCTGAAAGGTTGCACTGTAAACAGATTTATTTCACTAAGTACATAAACTCCATTCTGTAGATAGGTAACATTCTGCTAAGATGGCAATGCACAAACATGGACCCTTTGTCATTAAAAAGCACTGAAAGAAGGAGCATACTCATTCAGAAGTTGCACAGTCCCTCTAAGTGTCTGTTCATCTTTACTATCACATCAAAACTCATAAATCAGCTCCCAGCAAAGAGGGTCCCTTCCTACTGGAGTCCCACACAGTCAAAAATCCCTGGTACTAGGTGTGCACTGATGTGTGTCTTCAGATCCTAGGGAGGACTGGGAAAAATTTGGTCTACTAAGCAGGAAGGAAAAGTCAATAGTAAGTGATGATGAGAAGAGCAAAGTGTTTATGTTTTCCCTCTTCTTCTTCTTCTTCTTCTTCTTCTTCTTCACTATTCCTGTTAATTGTCACCAGGCAGCTAATACATCAGTGACAAAGGGAAAAGAACTTAGGGAGAGAATAGGTTGGGGCTTTTTAAGTAAATTCAGGGTTTTCAAAACAACTAGCCTAATAAACAGTACCTGGGGAGCTGATTGCACCGGCCTCGGATTAGCCAGTCTCAGAGCCATAAGAAATTTGATTTGAGAAACTGTGAGCAACAGGTACAGTTCCTGGTCTCGTGATATTCTCGTAAACAAAATAGGGACAGTTGGTTGAGATGTAATTGCAGTAGAAGTTGGTACCATTTGGAAGAGAACATTTAGAGTACAGTTGTCAAAAATTCAGTATCACACTGGAAAGATACCCTGAGCAAATCTGTTCAGAAGTCTGTTTTGGATACTCCTCAGTGATTTCTTTGCATGATGGATTAGAGAGTAGCATTATATCTGCAGACGGACCAAACTGACAAGAGTTCAAATGCACTGGATGATGGTACTAGAATTCAAGTGTTTTAACAGAATAAAAAAGACAAAACCAAAACATTTCATTTTGATAAGAATAACCAACTGCGGCAAATAAAGACTGAGGGAGGCAGGATAGGATGAGTGACAGTTGTTCTACAGAAGTAGATCTGGGCGCTATAACATTTCACAGATTTAACACCATACATGCTATGGTGTTATGGTGTTTTTTGCAATATACTATTGCAAAAAAATGAAGACCAGCACACAGAAATAGAGCACATACTTCCAAGTTACATAAAATTGTCCTTCTCCTACAGTCGGCACTGCTGATGTATCAGTTTGAGTATTATGTCTGATTTCAAGTAAGAATATTACAGAAGAGAACAACAATGACCAGAGATCATTGTAAATCTCTAAGAGACCAGAAATCAAGTAAACCTCTGGGAAAAATGCTTGTTTCAAATTGTTTGTCCAGGACAACAGAGGATCACCTTCTCACACAAGAAGGGCTGTTGGAAAGTGGGAGGGAATAATCTCTTTTCCAAAACAAAGACTGGACAAAAAATAGTGGGCTTAAACTACAGCAAGGAAGATACAGGTGAGGCATTTTAAAATCAAGAAGAAGGACAGAAAAGTACTGGAAATGACCGTGGACTGCGTAGGTCATGGAGCCTCTATCAATGGGGTCTTAAAAACGTAAGTGAGTTAAGCACCTGTCAGGAAATACACTGATGTAATTGATGCAGCTTCAGGGGAGGGAGATGATGCCCCAACATCTAGCCTTGTGACTCTGTATGTCTATGTACAAAACAATTTTTCAAGTTATAAGCAAGATTTCATTAACCTGCTATAGAAAACCAAAAATGAAAGGCTGAAAGGCTGCTTCACAATGTTTATTACTACTTAACACAGGGTTGTTTCTACAGTTAAATTAGCACAGATATTAAACTCATTTCTTCCTGACTTTCAGCAGGTTCGTTTGTTTCCTAAGAGCCTTATATCAGTATCTCAAAGCCCCTGGCCATGCTACACTACTGATAAGCTTTAAATGTAGCTTTTTTCCCTCCTTGGTCATTGTATCTCTCAAATACTTGTAAATGGTTACCTTGTCTCTTCTCGCCTTATTTACCAGCAGTTATCCAAGCATTAAATATTTAGTACTTATCATCCTCCCTGACGAATCCATCTAGGTGTTCTTTTACAAGTATTGTTGTCATTCTCTGGATCCTCTCCATACATCTGCATTCTTCATGCCAAACTATATTCATAGGAGTATTTGATTCCTTAATGTCATTTTACAATTCTGGAATGATAGCTTTCTAAATTCCTTCTGCTTCCTCACACTCTGGGTTCACATTTAGAGTACTATTTCCAGACGGATTAGTTTTAATGTACACAGTATAATTCTCCTCTTTTTCCCCACCCATAGAGCTCATCACTGTTGGTACTCACATTGTACTTGGTGCTACACACAAAGCCTCCTCAATTAAAGCAATTTACAAACTGACTTAAGTAAGTCATTCAATTACTTGAAAATCCATCTTCTGCTGAAACTTAATATCTTAGTGACAGAAAGATAAGCAGCACATTATCAAATAGGATCCCAGATTAACACTGTCAGTGGTTACCTTTGATCCCAAGATTAAATGTAAAATACTGCACAACCAATTACAGAACTACTAAGTGGATTCTCTTGATACCTTTTATAAACTACTCTTGATATCATGTTTATTGTAACCGAACATATAATTTCCTGTCTTAAAATATTTGTATACAAATGTATTCAGTGTTCAGTATACTCCCCAACAGTTTCAAAAGAAGAACACATCTTGTGGTGGACAGGATTAGGTATTAGGTTAACCTCAGTAGATGACCATCAGAACGAGAGCAAAGCCAGTATTATACTTTTATTATCCTACAAAACTCGAAAATCTGATTAGCTTCTTTTTTTTGGTAATTGCTAGTCATAGGAAGTCGTGTATTTATATTTGCTTTCTTGAAGAAGAAAAGGTGTCTTATATGTCTTTGAGGTTAGTGCTCAAAGACAAACGGTTATCTTCAGTACCATCTAAGGGTAATTGGGTGCTTACGCAGCTGACAAAGGCATTTGAAGATACAACAGTAATCCTATCAGGATTTAGAGTTAGACGTAGACATGGAAAAATTGCATTATGTTGTTATTAAAAGGTCGAGGTGTAGCCCTCCGTGAAGCGTCAGGCCACTGTCACAGACACAGGTCCTTCCAGCCGTAGCTGTAGTAGACAGAGCAGTGTGAAGGCTTAGCGTACCTGTAGACAAAATCCCTAGAAAAGATCCTTTGTTTCCATAAATCACCAGAGTTTCACTGAAAGATGGTTTCATTTGAAGTGCTTTACACTAACAGTGATACCTTTTTACATAACTTGATATTTCTAAGGCTTCTATTTTAAGGCAAAGAAAGGTCTTTGCAAAAAGCAATTTTTCCTATTCACCACAGAAAGGAAAATCTCCCTGAGGGAGCTGAAATTTCATATAAACACCACTAAAGTTCTCGATTTGGAAAATATTTTGATACGCTGGCTTTTTTTAGATGTAATTTTTTATTTTCTTAGAATAAATATTTTCCAGGAAATTGTTGTACAATAAGGAACAAGAGTTGGTATCTACAAAAACCAGTATGTGGAGCATCGACAGAAATACTTTCTTAGAAGAACTTTGGTCCACAAGTAATTTGTTTTTCTGAAATGATTACATGTAGATCTGAATGTAAAGTTCTCTTCAAAATGCAGTATTTTTCGACAGCAAAACACAAACCAAAATATACAGTGCCTTTGGTCCAACTGTGTTATGTTTAAACCTTTCTGAGGAAAAAAAAATCAGGCGGGACTCTGTGCCACAGGATTTTTAGTCAATTACATGAAGTTTGGCTATGGCACAAGTATTTATTTTATTTTTCAATAGTTAAGCTTGTTTTCTCCCAATAATTCAGTTGATATTTCTATCTCCATTTTTGAAGGTACATATATAACTTTCGAAGTACCACTGTCTTTACTGTTAAGCACTTTTAAACAAGAGGAGTTTGATTTTCATTTTTAAATTATTTTTAAATTACTTCATAAGCATATGAAAGTCTGAAGTATTTTTCTGATCTCTTTAATCTTTATAAATTAAAGAGACGTGCAGCCCTATAAACTTGCCCATGTAGATCCTGGTACTGCAAAGACATGGACATCTGCTTAACTTTATGCATGGTAAATCACCTTACTGACCTCAGGTAGCCTATTAATAATAACTAGAGGCACATAACTTTTTTTCAAGACAGAGCTTTATGCCGTTTGTACCATCCCATATTCTGACTCATCCATCCAGAATGGGTGGCAGAATACTTGCAAATCTGAGTGTTTCCATGGGAAGTGTTTATCCCTTGATGCAGGGCTGATTTCAAACTCTGAATTTGGTTTATAATTTCAGTTGTTGTTTTATGATTGTTTTTCCTTTGAAAACACAGAAAATGATGAAGAGCTACTTGTATCTTTTCTTCTCACCAAGTTCTGTTTAGCATCATATGTATGTCTGAAAATGTTTTATGCCTTTGAAGATCTCCTTGCCAGAGGCAATATTAAAATGCACAGCCACAGATACCTACATGTATCTAATTCACCCAAAATGCACATCTCTGTAAGTTAAACAATAGCAGCACCACTGAAATATCTCAGCGTGCAATCCATTACAAACACACAACATGAGAAGGAAATTAGTACATAAAAATGCACTGGTTCAAAGACATGCTCTATAAGTAGCATATATACCTGAAATAAATATATTGATATTCTAGACTGAAAACAAATTACAAAAATGAAATGCAACCCCCTCGGGGTCCATTACAGGGCATTAAAAACTCCTGAGAGGACCTTTCCTTTTGCTCAGGGAAAAACTGCTGCATGTTTTTCTTACCTGTTTCTCAACTTTCATGCTCAAAATCATAAACTCCAGAAGCACGCTTCATCTGAACAACTATATCAGCAGGGAATGTCATCCTGTGCACTACATCAACACAGCAGTGCTGCTGAAGTAATTCTGCTCATCTTTTCTTTGCAAAAGAAAGGGAGCGGGTGACCTGACTCCCTGAGCTCTGGCTGCTCCCGCTGACATTCAGTGGGAATGAAAATCCCTTTACAAACATTCATTAAGCAGGGAACACTCTGCAACGCTGAGAGCTCTATGTGGATTTACAAAGGCAATACTAGGTATTTCGAATTTTCTAGGAAAGGAAGAAAAAAAAATAAAAAATAAACTATTATGACTTAGGATTGCTCCAGATCACTGCTTAGGACTATTTGCCAATGCACAGTGCGTACTTCATTTTTAATTAATCAGGCCACTATGGAGAAAGTTATTATTTCTGTTGCA
>NW_009630031.1:0-2241 GCF_000690535.1 Cariama cristata
CTCGTTACCGTTCATGGACTGGTTCCTGGTTTAGGTCCTGCCACACATTAGCATAGTTTGGGGGCTATAAAGAAGAACATATTTCAGCTGTCGACTGTTGAATTATGGTGTCTCTCTCTCTGCTGTCTTTTGAATGAGGCCTAAGTTGTGTCATCAAGGAAGGTTAGAAACAATGGGGTGAAGCAGATATGGCTATTTCAGAGGGACAAAGAGTCCCCAGGTCAATGGATATTGCCCCTATATGTCTGTACCCCCCAACATACGTTTATCAAGTACTATAAAAGTAGCAAAGTCGTCCCCTGTTCATATGCCAAGGTTAGGAGTACAGTAATATCACCTCTCTGCTACCAGTAGAACCTCTGTGTTGTTCTTCTAAATTTTTTTGATTCCTCTCCTGAGTGTCTGCACTAATGGAACAGCACAGATGGTGATGTTTGGATACAATATTTCAAATTGCGTCTATTTCTTAAGAACACAGTTTTGTCATCACTTCCCATTAAATGTCTTGTTTTGAATTATTAGTTCCAACAATTATAACTGTGATGTCTGGGTGTGTGAACACTAAACCAGATTCCTATCCAGTGCCCCACAGAGGGAAGGAGGACCTTCCAATTCTTGTGTTACCACACTTTGAGTGAGGACAGATGGTAACGACAGCAAATAACCGTAACCTGTCTTTATCAAACCTGTATCAACGGTTGCCTGAGGAGGACAGAATCATAGAACCATGGAATATCCTGAGTTGGAAGGCACCCATGAGGATCTTCAAATCCAATTCCTGACTCCACATAGGGCAACCTAAAAGTTAAACTATGTATCTAAGCATTGTCCAAATGATTCTTGAACACTGACAGGCTTGGTTCCATGACTACTCCCCCGATGAGCTTGTTCCTCTGCTTGATAACCCTCTCACTAAAGAGCTAGTATCCAATCTGAACTTCCCCTGATGCAGCTTTAAGCCACCCCTCTGCATCCTATCACCAGACATCAAAGGGAAGAGATCAACACCTCCCATCCCACTCCCCCTCATGAGGAGGTTGTAGACAACAATGAGGTCACCTCTCAGTCTTCTCTTCTCTAAGCTGAACAAACCTAGCATCCTCAGCTGCTCCTCATAATTCATGTCCTCTCATCCTTTCACCATCTTTGTTGCCCTCCTTTGGACACATTATATTATTTTTATATCCTTTTTATATTGGTAAGCCCCAAACTACACATAGTACTTGAAGTGAGGCCGCACCAGTGCTGAGTATAATAGGACAGTCACTTTTTGTCTGGTTAGCTATACTATGCTTAATGCACCCCAGGATACGGTTGGCCCTTTTGACTGCCAGGACCCATTGTCGACTCATAGTGAGTTTAAGCGTCAACCAAAATCCCCAGATACCTTTTTGCAGGACTGCACTCCAACCTCTTGTCCCCCGGTCTTTACGCATATCCAGGAGTGCACCATCCCATGTGCCGAATCTTGGATTTATCCTTGTTAAAGTTCATATATCATGATGTCTCTGTAAGACCTCTCTACCCTTGAGGGAATCAATGGTTCCTCCTAATTTAGTATCATTGGCAAACCCACTTATTGCGCACTCGACTCTTGTGTCCAAGTCATTGATAAAAAAGTTGAAGAGAACTGACCCTAAAATTGAGCCCTGGGGAACACACTGCTGACTGACTGCCAGCCTCCTAAAACAGAAAAAAACCCCACATTCACTGCCTTGCCTTTGTCCACAGGAAAAATGGTCATAGTGTAAGGAGGCTGCAGCGTGTTTCTGTGGCATGTCTCCTCTTCAAGGGATCCTATGACACAACATACTCTGTTTCTGGAGTTCTTCAACACAGTACACGGTATGGTATACAGAGAAAATATACATACACAGGAACCATCCTGCTTCCTGCTGGTGTGACAGTCTTCTTTTGTCAAAATGCTGTAGAGACTGAGTCCATTTGTTGCTGAGCTCACGTATTTTACACTTCAGAATTGCAGGGATTTCAGTGGCTAATGGCTTAAGGAGCCAATAATCAGGGCTGACTAACGACACAAGGCCAGTGTAAGCACAGGTTGGAATTATGTCAGAAAAATTAGGATGTTTATGTGGGTGTGAAAGTATAACCTCTGAACTTACTGAGAGTCAGATCTCCCCACATTCAAACCAAAAGAGAGTATTCTGAAAATGTTCACTTGTCATGTTTGTAAGTAAGGAGAGCACACTCGTGTATTGGTTTGCGTGGCAAGGTTTTGGT